>NC_068991.1:52930331-52931815 GCF_001194135.2 Octopus bimaculoides
AAAGATTGCCTTAAGATACATAGCGTATTTTATTAATATGCCTGTTCAAGTATTATAGCATGAAACTATTAGTAGCTCTTTTGGTTGTGTATTGAATTTTATGTGTGTGTGTGTGTGTGTGTGTGTGTGTGTGTGTGTGTGTGTGTGTGTGTATTATCCGAAATATATAGTATTATATATCCATCACAGCAGATCTTACCAATTGGCTAATCTTACCAATCGGAAATTGCGGAAAAAGATATTAATTCGCACATTCACACATTGCAAATATAATCTGTAGGTGGAACAGTAAAATTATTCAAAACTTTACTCAAATTTAAAATGTGACAGTTTTTGTTATCAGCATCCCAATGGTAGAGCATTGTATCTTTGTCAGAAACCAATTTCTTCCTTACAAGAGGATATCAAATAATTAAAAGTAAAAGATAACACACAAACACACACACGAATGCATACATACATATACATTTGCATATGGTGGTTATTTCCTATAAAAAAATAAATAACAAGTTTCAAGGATACAGATAAACTCAAAAGGTTGATTTTTATTGGATGTGTTTTGAGTGCAGCTGTCCACTCCTTTGAACTATAAAAATCAAGTTTGGAGGAGCATTGCAAACGACATCCATTTTCCAAGTTAATGACGGTCTAACCGGATATTATATTAGTTTTAAGAGAACTACCAACTTCCAAATGGCAGCAACCAATGGTGAAACTGAATTCACTAGTGTCTAGGAGACACGCCTAAAGAAAACGGAAGAGGATGTCAAAGAAGAGTTTTAGGAAAGAATCCATTCATGTATTTGACGCAACACATCCATCTTATCATTTAACGAAATAAAATTACACAAGGAAACTATTGGAGCTCTCTTAACATTCTCTGAATAGCCTCGGTTTCTAACATTATGTAGAACGTGACGTTTGTCCAGGTTGAAAGTATCTTCTTTGTCAGTTAGGAAACTGATATTTTAAGACTAACTTTTTCACTCTCTCATCATTGCTATTGATTTAATTAAAGACTGCTTCAGCAATATTCCCATCCATATCATAATAAAAGCCCCCCCACCCCGCTTACTGCTATAGTCTCTTGTGTATGCTTCAATATTTAGACCAAAACAATATCATCACACCTTTTAATACTGAGCTGCCTGCATAACAAAGATTATCTTCTTGAATTAATTCGTACTTCGATCTTATTACAACTTACAATCAACCAAATGGAATTATTGGTTGTTGATGGTACTTGTAATTGACGAACTACCATCTATTTGATTGCAATTTTTTGGTTAAACCCGATGGAGATTATTAGTTAAGGTTAAACCTTTCCATGATTTAATTTGAAGATAGGCAGCAAGATGATAATATTAAGCTTTTAAACACGCGCACACGCGATTACATAGAAGGCTCTACAATCAATAATGGGAATTTCTAATGTAAGGGGGAAATCATATGTATATATATATACATATGTATATATATATATA
>NC_068991.1:52932791-52933998 GCF_001194135.2 Octopus bimaculoides
ATATATATATATATATATATATACACATACATATACGTACGTATATACGCACGTACATTAATACATATATACATACACATGCAGACAAACATACATAAATACATACATACATACATGCATGCATGTGTTTGTGCGTCTGTGTGTGTCTGCGTGTGCGTTTGCGTGCGCTCTTGTATGTATATGTAATTGTTTTTACTAGTTTCAGCTCGAGAGCTGCAGCCATACTGGGGCACCGCCGTTAGCTTTGCTACGCTTTCTCTAACCTCCTCTGATATGTGGAATTTGGTGAATGAGTGAGTTTGATATTGCTGCTCTCATTTGAGTTTCTTATCGCGTGGTAGGTTCAACCGGAACTCTTGACTGGAGGAGATCCAGTTTTGCTTTGAAGACACTTACATTCACCGCATGTAGGTCTCTCGGAATTTGTGGAAGAATATTCAAGGCGTGTGGGCCCTTGAAACCCAAGCTGTTGCAGTATCTGGTCCTGTAGCCTGATGGCAATATTGGGGATTTTGGTACTATGCAGTGGCGCCCCGTTCTGCTGTTCGTGTAACTTACAATGCAAAAGTTTGCTACAAGTTCTTGGATTTTTCAGATGTGCATCACTCCAAATCTTTCCACTTTCGTTCTAGTGAGTAGAGTCTTAATTTTTTCTCCCATTAGCAGGTATGTTACATTGAGACGATCTTCTTCGTGTAGCTTCGAGTTCCGTTAACTTTACACTGTGATGACGATAGTTAGGAGCAGTAATCTAAACGGCTGAGGACAAGTGTCCTCCAGAAGACAATCATGGTATCCTGTTCTCTCGTTCTGAATGTTCTAAGGATCCATCCGGCCAGCTGTCTGCATTTTATTGCCAACTTTCTAATATGCACCTGGAAAGATACATCATTACTCATGTCAATGCCCAACTCGCACATTGATTTTGATTCAGAGATTGCAATCCTTCCTGGGGCAATTTATTTTGTCTGCTTCTCATTGAACCTGCGTGATGGTGTGATGTGATGTGATGTGGTGTTGTGTGATATGGTGGTGTGTGGTGTGATGGTGTTGGGTGGTGGGGAGGTGAGAGTGGGGAAATCAAGGGTGGATCAGGCTGAGGGTGAAGGTAGAGATGGGGTATGTGGGTAGGCAGAGGGTGGGGTATATGGGAGTGGGTGTAAGGGATGGGAAGGTGGGTTTGGAATGTGTAGGGGTGGGTGGGGTT
>NC_068991.1:52934516-52939865 GCF_001194135.2 Octopus bimaculoides
CCTTTTTATTTAAACGTGTCACACGGTCGAACACAAAATATTATATCAAAGATGATATACATAAAATATGTTATACTACGATAACATAGATGACCAGTAATGAAAGACCACAACCGTATAAGATGAATAACAGAGACATTTATTATGGCGTTAAAGATGTATGTGTATGTGAGAGTGTGAATGCGACATATAAGAACATAATCAAAGACAGGCCGTCGTACAAAGAAAAGTATGTATGTGAGTGATACATGTATGTGTATGTGAGTTATTACAGCAGATAGAAAGAGAGTCAATAACACGTGAGCATTTATACCAGTTCTTTGAATACACAATTGGAAGAGTCTGTATGTGAAAGGAGTTGAGGCTGTGTGTGAATACCCAATTATTAATACACAAGTGTTTTTTCATTGCATGGTAATTACACTACTGAATGTAATAAATGGAGGTTATTTTACCCTTTTTTTTGTTTTTATTTACATATATTTTTTATATGTATTTTTGCCTAATTTGTTGTTCATGTTATCGGTTATCCATTAACCAACCATAACAAAGTCATGGCCTTTCAAAACAATAGATGACCAATTAGATTACGGGACTGACCAAAACCCCCTCCCCACTTCCCGCAGGATTTCAGTTACACGATAAACAAAAAGTAACGGAAAATAATAAAGTATCTTTATTAATACCCGGAAATTTATTACTTTTAGTATCGACTAATATCACAGGTATTAATATAAACTCTAACCCACTTATTGTGGACCGTTACCCCAAGCCCTCAATAGAAAACATATCGGATGTTTATATGCATATATATATATATATATGTGTGTGTGTGTGTTTGTGTATAATTATTATAATTATATAAAAAGAAAAATACGAACTACTACAGTAACCATCCCTTCTCAACACTGGAAATATGTATGTACCTATGGGTATGTATGTACGTAAATATACATATGTGTGTGTGTGTGTGTATGTGTATGTGTGTGTATGCATTCCTCATTTATATACCTTTTCATTCCTACATAACCTCAATAATCTTAAGATATATTGATTATTTAAATTCCACTATTATTTCTCTTTTGATAATTTCACTTTCCTCTGTTTTTACTTTATCTAATAAGAATAATATAATACACCTAATAATAATAATAACTGGTTCCTTTGTATGCATATACATATAAATGTATAAATAAGTATTTATGTATATGTAAAAGTGTGTATATATGTATGTATTTATATCTATAACTTAACCTTATGAACTTTCTAATCTCGCTGACGAAGCCCAGAGGCACTCTCAAGTACCTTAATCTTATCTACCAAATACTTCAGTTCACTGAAGGATGGAAGTAAAGTGGGGTACTATGGCCTCTTGGTTGAAACAGCTGTAAGATATTATTCTACTTTCTATGCTCTACGTTATATATTTTAATAATTACTTGTATTTTTATATTTTATATATTATATATGTAAAGCATATGTTATACATGTATGTATATTATTATAATTTTTTTTTTAATAAATAAAGACGTAATATAATGTCTTAAAGTTGATGAATACCACCTCTTGATCCCCTTCATTTTCTTATTGCTGTGTATATATATATATATATATTGCCTTTTGCTAAGTCCTTCATGTCAAGCACCGAGAGGCGGTTCTGCCCTGGGGATATAGAGGTAATTTTGGAGACGCTCACACACACTTTTTCTTTCTATCTGTACGTGTATATTTCTACATGTGCTGCGCGCCTGTTTACCTCGAGCGTCACAAAGAACTGTCGCTAAAGCAAGTTGAATGCTCTGTCATCCGCGCCAAATCAATAGCGCCCAAACAGCTGTGCATAATCAACTCATTCCGATCATCATCAACTATTCCAAAGGCAAGACATGTTCAAGAGAAAAGAAAGTCTAAGGTACAAAAGGAATGGATCACGTAATAAAGTTACTGAAAGAGTCATAAATATAACTAATTAAGAAAAGTATTAGCCAAGAAACCTAATTCAAATTTATGTCAGGACAGGATACCACCACAAAACACCTTTTTTGTGGCACATATACAAAAGTAGTACTAACTACAAGGAAGCCTCTGTAGATAGCTTTCACTGACCACTTGGAAAAGGCTTTTGACAGAATTTCACGTTCTGAAGTGTGGTGGTTGCCAAGAAAACTGATTAAAAAAAAGTGACTTGTGAGAGTTGTACAACCAATGTACAAAGGAGCTGTTAGCAAGGCGAGAGTTCGGCGAATAATTTTATCGAGCAGATTGGTGTATTTCAGATTTTAGCTCTCGATCTATTTGTTTATAATAGTCGTCATCGCCGCCGCCACCACCACCGTCGTCGTCATTGTCATCATCATTATCATCGTCATCGTCATCATCACCATCAAGAAGTTTGAAACCGGTTTCCATGGGAATATTTGTACACAGATGCCATGGCTTTGATAGCTGAATCTGTAGATGTTGAGGGAAAATTCCGTGAAAGAGACAGAGTACAAGTGTACCGAGACAAATTTGATGTAAGAAGAATCAGCAGCAGTGAACTGGAGAGAAGAGTACGCAGACCGTCTTCTCTGGTTATCTGATAAGGCCGTTTATCGAACAATGCCATCGCATTGGATCCGTCCGTGTTCAAATCCCCTTACAATCACTCGTTCAATATTGCTAACCATTACCGTCACTCTCAAACCATTACCCATTGTCATTGCTATCCATCACTCTATCTCAAATTTCTCTCTCTTTCTCACCGATCATTCACTTTCATCATTTCCACTACTCCTATCACCTCTCTCTCTCTCTCTCTGTTTTTGCTCTATAACACTACAAAGAAAGCTATAATCCTCTGGTGCTGGAGAAGGAGCGAACGGAAATAGCATGAAGCAAACAGGACTCTTTAGTCTTGCTGGGGATGACAACTTCTTTAGTTTTACACTCTGTAAAACGATTGATAAGGAGAGCATCCGGCTATAGAAACTTTGCCAAAAATGACATAGTCAACGACTCGTCTTGGAGGTCAGTAACTCAAAATAAGAACTGACCTGGAACGTGACGACCTACCCAAATCATGACATCATGGAAAACTGAACGTAAATTGCTGCTGTTGACGATGATGATGATGATGATGATGATGATGATGGTGACAGACTGCCAAAATACTTCTTACTTCTTGCAAAAAATACCGTACTTTAATTCCAGGAAATCCCTTTTCTTTACAAACACACTTTGTTTACGTTTAGCTTGATGAAGTAGATCTATAATTAAAAGCTTGGCACTATCATGGTATTAGCTGTCAGAATTGAAAGTAGAACTGACAAGGAACGTTACTGCTGGTTTGAGTTGATTCTTTGGCTACTGACTAGCCGGAGCTATCTATCTGTCTGTCTATCTCACTATCTCTCTCTCTATATCTATCTATCTATCTATCTATCTATCACTCGTTCACCTCTGTGTCCGTAGAATTTATCAAATTAGAAAACGCAAATTTAATATAAAAATATATTTTCTGAAATTGCAAATTATTTAAAATATAAAAATATAATTTTCAACAGAGAGAATTTATCAAAATAGAAAACAAATGAAGTTTGAAGTTTAAAAATAATAGGATCGACCACTCACGACTAGCTAGCGCGGACGCGCGACTGCGCGTTCGGGACCACTCTGCTTTAGTAGTACCCTTATACTCTGTGTGTTTTCAAACGCATGGATATAGGTGTCAAATTTGTTCCAATAACTTTCGAGTGATAGATAGATAGATAGATAGAGAGAGAGAGAGACAGAGAGAGACAGACAGACAGATAGCTCGCTCCGGCCAGTCATGGTATTAGCTGTCAGTAGCCAAAGAATCAACTCAAACCAGCAGTAACGTTCCTTGTCAGATTTTTCTACTTTCACTTCTGACAGCTAATACCATGACAGTGCCAAAAGCTTTCTAGTCCTGACCCTATATCCATCTTTTTTAAAACATAGTATAACTAGGACTACATTATCTAACGTTTCCTTCTTATTAATACAGCAATGTGTTGATCTGATGGAGAGCTAACAACTATATCTGCGAAGCACGCAACAAGATAGTCTTTTCTCGTTACTTCGTGTCACCGCCTCGTTTTCATTGCAGGTCAACTTGTGTTGATTTCACACTAACATGTCCTAATGCATCTTGATGCATTTTAATTTGTTCTGCTTGATATATCGAACATAGTTCGAGCTGTGTTTATCACAATGTGCCTGAAAGTCTGTCTGTTGTGTTCCACTGGTTGGTTTTCATTGCTTCCACTATCCTGTTTACCACTTTTGCTATTTTATGGTCTCGCATGTGGTGTGGATACCATTCTTCGAATGTCACTCCTTTTGTCATTGGTCTGTGTCCTGGGGCATTATATTTCAATTAATTGGATTTTTCTTCAACCATTTGGAGAGGTATGTATTCGATGTTGCCCCGTCCTTACAATCCAGTTCTTAAATTATTACTATCAAATTTAAGAACTTCAAAATTCCCCGCCAAGTTTATTGTTAACAACACTAACATTCCATAAAATTGTTCTTTCGTTATTATTGTATACTTTCATTCTTCAAAGCGTAATTGAAATATTGCCGGTTTCTTATTTATTAGTTGCTAATAATGTGCGATGGAAAAAAAATTAAAAAACAATCTTTACCGGAAAGATTAACTTACGAATGAATAAGTGATTATTTTCGGAGATGAATCTGAAGTAGTGGGTTGGATACCAATCAGAAATTTATTAAAATATTGCCGCTGTGATTGATTATTTTTAAAGTTAATATCTGACATTAAATATTCTTTAACTTAACTTTAACAATAAACATTAGTGATTTAAAAATAAGTAACCAACATGCGAAAGTATTCAGTAATGAAAGTACAATATATGATGAGAATGTAGTGTGCGATAGTGGCAAAAAAGCCAACGAATAAATTATTTTAGCCAAAGACCACAGTTTAAAAAACAAAAAAATACCGCAGCTCCATTCATGTTTACATAAAGAAAGTGGATTTTTATTTTATGTTTTCGATAAAAAGAAATTTGCTGACCCCCCACTTCTTAAACTGTGATATACTTCTGACAAATTTTGAACAATAAAATGATAAGCAGATATCTAGATATTGAAGGCTGTAAAACATATACTCGAAAAACATATTCAATTATTATTCCTCGACATGGTTGTGTAATAAAGTTCGGTTCCACTGCGTAATAATTCGGAGAAGCTTCTTCTTCATATATATATATATATAATACTATCCAATAATACTATCCATATCACGTCCTCACTTTGTTGTTTTTTTGTTTTTTTGTTATTGTGTTTTTGAACTATATATATATATATATATATATATAT
>NC_068991.1:52939958-52948204 GCF_001194135.2 Octopus bimaculoides
ATATATGTATGTGTGTGTGTGTATGTATGTATGTGTATTTGTGTGTCTGTTTGTCCCCCCACCATCGCTTGACAACCGAAGCTGGTGTGTTTACGTCCCCGTAACTTAGCGGTTCGGCAAAAAGAGACCGATATAATAAGTACTAGGCTTATAAAGAATAAGTCCTGGGGTCGATTTTCTCGCCTAAAGGCTGTCCTCCAGCATGGCCGCAGTCAAATGACTGAAACAAGTAAAAGAGATACCCCTGGTTAAATTACTTTGCTTTTATTGACCAGAGACAGAGTTAGTTAGCATAGGCGTAGTTGTGTGGTTAAGAAGTTTACCTCCTAACCATGTGGTTTGGGGTTCAATCCTATTGCATGACACTGTGTTCTGTTATAGCCCTTGGCTGAATAAAGCTTTGTGAGTGGATTTGGAAGACCAAAAGAAGTTTGTTGTGTGTGTGTGTATTTCTACAATATATATGTGTTGGTTGGCACTCCGTCGCTTACGACGTTGAGGGTTCCAGTTGATCCAATCAACGGATTAGCCTGCTCGTGAAATTAACGTGCAAGTGGCTGAGCACTCCACAGACACGTGTACCCTTAACGTAGTTCTCGGGGATATTCAACGTGACACAGTGTGACAAAGCTGACCCTTTGAATTACAAGTACAACAGAAACAAAGAGTGAGAGAAAGTTGTGGTGAAAGAGTACAGCAGGGTTCACCACCATCCCCTGCCGGAGCCTCGTGGAGCTTTAGGTATTTTCGCTCAATAAACACTCACAACGCCCGGTCTGGGAATCGAAACCACGATCCTATGACCACGAGTCCATTGCGCCTCCACACAACATATATATACACACACACACACACACTCACATAAATATATATGTATATGGGGTAGTAGTGTCTGCATTTTCTTGTTTTGGCATGCAATAGTTGAGAGTGGCCCCAAGGAGAAATTTTTACCTTACTTAGACAGAAGTAAGGTTTGGTGACAGGTAGAGCTTCAACTATAGAAAATCTGCCTCGAGTTTTTGTTAATCCTATTGACCTCAGCTTACTTTCTAGTCAGTTACTTATGGATATTTATTTATTGAACTGCAAAGTAGCAGGGCATAAACACAGAAATGCTCTTTTTCAAGAGGTGTCAATGTAAAGACATGGAAACGTAGCCACACCTGTGGGGTTTAGGAGCTTGCTTTGCGACCATGTAGTTTTGGGTTCAGTCCCACTGCGCAGCATCTTGAGTAAGTACCTTGTATCATAGCCATAGGTTGACCAATGCCGTGAGTGAATTTGGTAGATGGAAACTATGTGAAAACCTGTCATATGTTTAAATATGTTTTGGTGTTTGTGTTTGTTCCCTCCACTGCTTGACCACTGATTGGTTTGTGTACATCCCTTTAACTTTGTGATTCAGCAAAACAAACTGATGGAGTAAGAACCAGACTTTAAAAAAATAAGTACTGAGTTCAATTTGTTTGACTAAACCCTTCATGTGGGTGCCCCAGCATGGCTGCAGTCTTATGACTGAAACAAATAAAAGATAGAAGATATACATAAATACACATTCATCTGTACACACACACACAATTTTGACATAGTTTTACTTCTCTGATAAGATGACTGGAATATTTAGGCATAAAATTCTTAATTTTGGTGAGATATTTGTGCTATGTTTAAGACTTAGGAGTAATATTATTAACTCTACTATTGCAGTGACCTGGCAGAATTGTTAGCATTCTGAGTAAAATGCTTAGTGGCATTTTGTCTGTCTTTACATTCTGAGTTCAAATTTCGTCAGGACCAACTTTACCTTTCATCCTTTTGGAGTTGATAAAATAAGTACCAGTTGAGTACTGGAGTGGATGTAATCAACCAGCCTCTTCCCTCAAAATTGCTGGCCTTGTGCCAAAATTTGAAACCAATATTATTAATTCTACTAACATAACTGATATACCAATACAGTAGATAGTTTTCAGACAATGTACCAATAGAATAGTGAAGGCGCATGGCTTAATAATGAAGGTATTCAGCTCACAATTGTAAGGTCATGAGTTCAATTTCCGCTGACGTATTGTGTCCTTGAGCAAGACACTGCATTCCACATTGCTCCAGTCCACTCA
Organism: Octopus bimaculoides; assembly: GCF_001194135.2. NCBI lineage: Eukaryota > Metazoa > Mollusca > Cephalopoda > Octopoda > Octopodidae > Octopus > Octopus bimaculoides. Next base: position 52,942,070 of record NC_068991.1, read on the forward strand.
GCTGGCAAAAATGAGTAGTACTTGTATTTTAAAGGGCCAACCTTGTCACACTCTGTGTCATGCTAAATCTCCCTGAGAACTACATTAAGAGTATACATATCTGTGGAGAGCTCAGCCACTTGCACGTTAATTTCACAAGTAGGCTGTTCCATTGATCAGATCAACCGAAACCCTTGTCGTAACCAACAGGCTGCCACCAATAGAATATACACTAAAATACGGTAGACAGCTTTTAGAAAATCCAGGTATAACTTATTTCTAATGATGAATACTGCCTAAAATAATTTTTAAAATTTGATAAATACAATAAACATTTTCATTACTAAATTAGCATTTGGAAGATAAATCAACAACAAATTCTTACAGTAAATTATAATGGAATGTTTTAATTTAGACATGCTTTAAAACAAACAGCATTGTATGATAGAATCAGAGGAAGATAGATAGCAAAATGATGAATCGATGAATACATTTAAACTTGTTTTGTTGTAAAGAATGTTCTTTATTGTCCAGACTTGCCCAAGAATACTTTTCATTTATTTCATTTTTGTATTGTGGTTTGCAAGATTCTTGATGTGATCCCATGTGTTGAAATATATTTTGTTGTATCTCGAGAAGGTCATTATGCCAATAATAAACACATGCACTGGTTGGATGTATAGTAAGAAGTTTGATTCCAAACTGCATGGTTCTGGGTTCAATCCTACGTTGGGCAAGTGACTTCTACTGTAGCCTTGAGTCAATCAAAACTTTATGAGTGGATTTGGTTGACATAAACTGAAAGAGGTTCATTGTATGTGTGTGTTTTGCCTTCAGAATCACTTCTGGTGGTCCAGCATGGTCACAGTCTAATGACTGAAACAAGTAAAAGATAAAAGATAATTACCATTTAACTAATTAACTAATCGATTGTTTGATTATTTATCATTTAATCAATCAATCATTTAGGTTTGTCAAAGTCCTTTTATTGCCATTTGCAAACCTCATCAATGGCATGCTCTCGTTACTCCAGGTCAATTTCTCATGTAGAGCCTCAAACAGATGTTACTCTATTGGAAATAAAACTACTACAATTTTTAAAATTAACTCAAATATGTTTGAGTATATTTGGTGGTTTTACTTTGTAATGGAAGTAAACTGTAACTTGGGTTCATGAACTATCTTATAACTACTAAAATAATATAAAATGTAATGCTTAGCTATGTTAATTAAGACATAGTTATTTATTGTTGTAAGATACCTGTTTTCCAGTTATTTATATATTTATTGTTGTTTTCTTATTTAGGTTGGATTATTTATTCTGCTGTGGGCTCTCCCTGTGAAACTCGTCCCTTATTCAGTGGTATATGTCTATGGCTTTGTGCTGCAGGTATTTGAACCTATCATGTTATTCCAAGAAGTTCTCTTTGTTCTTCTCCTAGCAACACAACTTTCCAATTACATAAATGATTTGGCTGAAGAAGATGATGATGATAACCTGTACATATATCAAATTATATTTGCTATATTTTCTATTCTAAACTATGGTTTATCCTGTTATATTGTGTTAATATCTTTTAACAGCAACACCTGGCTTCTTTATGTGATATTATTTCTAACAGTCTTCAACCATGTTCTCATGTGGTCATTAGGAACTGGACAGATGTGGGAAACTGCTTTTACTTTCATGTTGACCATGTTTATACTTTTACTCATGAACATAGAGAACAACTTAACTGAAAATATAGAATTACCTGTTCTATCCTGTTTTGATTCTAAACACACTTTGATAGAATTTGTGAGCAGTGTTTGGCTACTAAACTCTGAGAAACTATCCAACTTTCTAAAGTTGATTGGTAGTTTTTTAAGTCCTATTTTTGTTGGCACTATTTTCCTCCGGCTCTTTTCTGTCAATTGCTTCAATTATCAGAAAACTGTTTCAATGTTTTTTGAAAACGAAGACAAAGATGATGATGTTTTATTAGAAGAAAGTAGTCCGTCCATTTTAAGTTGCTCAGGTTTACAACCAACTCTTGTTTGTAAATTGGGCACAGTTTTTGTTGTTACACAACTTATGATTAGACAATTTTATCTTTTTATTGGAAATGGCTTAATTACTCAGCAAGAATGGATAAAAAATTGGTTGCCTGATAATATATTAATTGGAAGAGTAACTCAGATGTTTTTGGTGAATATTTTCTTTCAGCATTCAATTTACAGACGATGGTCAGATAATTCTTAAATAATCATTATTTTGGAGACTATTCTAGTTTTCACATAACAACAAACATTGTTTACATAATTGATATATTTCTTTATGAAATCCAAAATCAAGTAATGGAATCATTGTTTCTGATTTCTGCTGAAAATATTTTAGAAATATTAAGGATCCCAACTCCAAAAGAGAAATAATCCATGTTGACAATATTCACACTTCGCCTTAATTCTTTTCTATTTTTCATATCCATCTTTATGAATTTCAACAGTTCCTTTTAAAACAAAGACTTATTCATGTTCTTTGACACAAATACTGGCACATTTAAGATAATTAAATTTCTTATAAGGACATATTTACTCAGAAAACTATTGAAAACTATTGCTCCTACATCAGGAATGGTGTTGCTGTTCATTGGAAAATACTCCTAAATATAGAATGATACTGATATTCTGCTACTCATATTTTATGCTGTTTCCACATTTAGGATGGTACTACTTGTAAGTGGAATACTTTCCTACTTCTGGGACAGTATTGCTGTTCAATGGAATATTCCCCTAAATCTAAGACAATACTTCTGTTCAATGAAATACTGCTCTCATATCAGGGACTGTGTCATTACTCAATGGAATATTTTCCTAAATCTGGCATGGTGCTGCTACTCAAGAAAGAACACTACTCCTTACTTCTGTGATGATGCTGTTATTCACATCATTACCTCTCATCTTGTACGACTTAAAATTCGAAAGAGTTGTTGGTCTCTGCACTTTTGCTAATCCCAAGATTTCTAAAAATTCTTAAACTGATGCTTCTAACCTGATAGGATACCAATGAAACAGCTGAGAAACTGAAAATCCATACAAGATCACCAGTTATAAACAGCATGAGGAAGAATGTAGGGCTGAGATAAAGAAACCCAAAGGATATATCAGCCACTAATCCCATGTATGCTGATTGTAGTACAATTTCTGCTGACATAAGAAAAACTAAGAGAGCTTCACAGTTTGGTCTTTGTATCAGTGATGATAATAACTAAAGTACTTTAGATCAGTATCACATTCAATGTAATAAAATTGGAACAAATTGCAGCATTTAAACATCTTGGATTGTATACAGAAGAAAACAATTGCTGCATCATTAGATATCAGAAACGGAAGTAACTTAACATCTTGGGTCTCTGAGCTACTTCATCAGTGCTGGGAAAAGACACAAAATATCTCATTACACCAAAATCTAAATTTATCAACTGTCTCTATTCTCTAAGTTATTGTATGATATTGATTCATTAGAATCACTCCAAAATGATTTAAATATATTAAAAGCCTTTTAAATGATTTGCTTTTGCTGAATACTTGGAGAATCACAAAGGAACCAGTTTTTGAGTGATCACATTTAATGAACTTGATTTTGCCAGCTGGCTATTTCTGAATTTGGTGTAGCCATGGAATAACCTCAGATGAATCATTTAAGGTTGTTATGCAACCTGCTTACATGTCTTCAACCTCAAAAGAACACTGTAAAGACCTTGATGAAAATTATCTGTAGAGAGTCCGGAGAAACTGAAGATTACTATTAATGATGTTGGTAAACATGGTAAAAAATTATCTATGGAAAATTGGTACCATACTAACCCTGTATATTTTAAACATGCCATATACAGCCCAAATCTTTAATCTGTTTTATGTTCAAACCAGCCACATCTGGTCTCTTACACCTACTCTACAATGTCATTTTAAAAACAAACAATTATATCTTTGAAGTTTCAAAGCTATGGAGATAATGCATGATTAATTCAAAATAATATGAATAAATAAGCATTACATTTGACATTATTCTAAATGCTAAAGGGTGAAGGGAGATAGATTAGAAGGAAACACCCTAAAAACCTCTCTCTGTCTAAAGTTTACAGGATAATTATAATGATCAATCCACCTTGATAACTTATTTAACTTAATAAGTTTCTTCCCAAAGTTCTTCTACTTATAACAAGATATATTTCTCTAAACAATGTTTGAATGAGCAAAGCTAATCAATTATGTAATTATAATAGTAACTGTAAATAAATAATAGCATACTCGATGTGGTAAGCCAAGAAATTTTTTAGCTGAACTTAAACCTTGAATGATGACAACAATCATTTTCTAAATGCCTAGTTCTCAAAAAATACAAGGGGCAGAGAAAACACCTAGATTTTAATTAAATATTAATCACCACAAAAGTATAATTTTAACTATTACTTGGCATACTACATGAAGTATCTTAGTTGTTATTTCAAGGTTTTCATGCAACAGGCATTCCTGGGTAATTTTTCCCAGTCACATGTATATATTTATAGCATTCACATGTGGTGTTATTAAATTATTCATAACCTGAGCTCTGGTAACTGAGAGCTATTTCAAGTAAATTTGCATCTGCCTATCAAATACATTCAGAGTTACAAGGTCTGCATGTACATATGCAACATTATAACATTTTCTTTTCTTGAATTTTTATTATACAATGATGAAATAAAAAATTATTTTTATAAGAATTTGTCCTGTTATATTTTTAATTTGTAACCTTGAGTTTTAAAATATAATGTTGAGATTGAACATGTGAATTTGTCAATAAAAGACAAAAATGCCATACAACTTTTCTATTATTTTCTGATAGAAATTTACCTCCTGCTAAAAAGGTTTTTTTTTATATATATTACTGACATGTTAACCAACCTTGCCATGTGAGAAAGGCATGAATAGCCTCCAAGTATATAGGATCTACCTGTTCATATCCAACTTTATTATGCACTTTTTCTTTAATTTAATTTAATTTAATTTTCATTACACAATGATAAATAGTAGTAGTATGGCATTGAAGATGATATAATATTTCTGTGTAGACTATATTGCAATTCTCTGATCATCTTCAGCTGATACACACACACACAGGCAGATAGGTGCTGGCAATGTTATGAGGTTAAGAAACTTGCTTCCCAACCATGTGGTCTTCATTTCTGTCTCACTGTGTGACACCTTGGCAAGTGTCTTCTATTATAGCCTTGGGCTTTGCAAGTGAATTTGACAGACAAGAACTGGAAGATGTCTATCATATATATATATATATATGTGTGTGTGTGTGTGTTTGTGTATACCTTTACCTGGACATCATGTGATGGCTGTAAATGAGCATCATTGTCATATAAGTTAGCTTGTTCATTTTCAGTCTTCCATGAGAAAATATTACCTTGCTTAGAAACAGATGAAGATTGGTGAGAGGAAGGGCATCCAGCTGTGGAAAATATGCCTCAACAAATTCTGTCTGACCCATGCAAGCATTGAAAAATGGATGTTAAATGATGATATATACATATATATATTTTCTATCTTTTACTTCTTTCAGTCATTGGATTGTGGACATATAGGGGCACTGTCACAAAGAGTTTTAGTCAAATTGACCCCAGTTCATATTCTTAGGCTAGTACTTATTCTATAAGTCTCTTATGCCAAACTGCTAAGTTACAGGTATGTAAAGAAACCAACTTCAGTTGTTAAATGATGGGGGGGGGGGGAGAAATACAATGTGTGCACACATACCCACACATGAGACAAGCTTCTTTCAGTTTCTATCTACCAAATCCACTCAAGGTTTTGATTGGACAGGAAAAGGTAATTAAAATTCATTAAAATGACAGATCTATTGGACTTTCAAAGAGGTCAAATTGTTGGTGCTTGTATGACAGGCACTAGCGTAACAAAAACACCCGAAATGTTTGGTGTATCAAGAACTACTGTCTCGAAAGTAATGACAGCCTTTGAGAAAGAAGGGGAAAAAACCTCCTCGAAACAAAACTCCGGAAGAAAACCAAAACTTTCAGACAGGGACTGTCGGACTCTTACGAGAATTGTTAGAAAGAATCACAAAATTACTGCAGAGCTTAATAATCACCTTGAGAACCCAATTTC
>NC_068991.1:52948516-52959246 GCF_001194135.2 Octopus bimaculoides
TGTATCTTGGAAATCCGCCGGCCCAATGGTTTCCCTTCATGGCAGAATTAATAGTCAGGACTATTTAAGCATTTTATCTGATCAAATTCATCCTATGGTGCGGAAACGCAGTCTTTCAGTATGATAATGCACTAACTCCCACAGCTAAAATTGTTACTGAATGGCATGAGGAACAGTCTAGTGAAGTTGAACATCTTATCTGGCCACCACAGTCCCCAGATCTTGGTGCATTTTAGAAAAACAAGTAAGGAGTCGATATCATCCACCATCATCACTACAAGAACTGGACACTGTTTTAGCTGAAGAATGGACAAAAATTCCTTTGGAAACAATTCAAACTTTGTACGAATCTTGAACTCAGAATGCAAGGGACTGGAGCAAATATCACAAGACATCCAGTCCAATAATCTGAAAGTTCCATCATTCCCCTGCCTTTGTTTTTTTATTGACCCTGAAAAGGATGTAAAGCAAAATTGACCTTGGCAGAATTTGAACTCAGAATGCAAAAGTTTGAAACGATGACTGGAGAATAATTTATCCAACATGTTAATGATTCTGCTAAATCATCACTGGCTTCAAATGGATACTGTTTTTATGAGAGATGCGACTGACTCAGATGTGGGGTATATGTTTGTTTGGACAGAAGATTCTTTTTTTTTTTTATATTTTACATGAAAGGAGATACATCATGATGATGATCATCATCATTTAGCATCTGTTTTCTATGCTGGCATGGGTTAGACAATTTGACTTGAACTGGTAAGCTGGAGAGCTGCACCAGGCTCCAGTCTGTTACGGCTTGGTTTCTATGGCTGGACGCTCTTCCTAATATCAACCGCTCCACAGAGTGTACAAAGTGCCTTTTATGCTTCCCCGGCACTTGTGCCTTTAATGTGTCACTGGCATAGGTGCCTTTTACATGTCACTGGCACAGGTGCCTTCTATATATCACCAGCACGGGTGCCTTTTATGTGTAACCAGCACTGGCCACGACTACAATTTCAACTCAAAATGTCTTCTCAAGCACAACAAATTGCCATCAGTCTTGGCCACTTGTCATTGCCTCTGTAAGACACAACATCTGAAGATCATATTTCACCACCTTACTCCTAGTCTTCCTTCCAGATAAATTTGGTTTGTTGACTTTTTTTGTGGTAAATAACAAACTAGAGTAATTTGATGATTAACAGGAGCGAAAGAAAAATTCTGTTTTATGAGCTAAAAATATGGCAGAATTGAATTTTTGGCATCAGTATTTTTATTTTTAAGATCCTAAGGGTCCTCATACGATATTGATAAAACATTGAAGTAATATTAGTTGGTACTATATCACCACCATCTTTATCTCTTTTCCAGCTACTCTCAACCACCCTCACATAATGCTGGGTAGCCATATATCTTATTTATAGATACAAGAAATCCACGCTTGTCCCTCTTTCATATTTTAGCCTTTCTATTCTTGACATAAATCACCTCCCCCTCTCTCAAATACACCCACTCATTTGAGGGGGATTTTACTTTTCCTTTTTTTTCTTTGTCTTGCAAGTTATTTGGTAACCTCACTACTACTCAATAAACAATGTAAAATAGTTGGCAGTAGGAAGGCGGTGAGCTGACAGAATCATTAGCAAGCTGGACAAAATGCTGCAAAGCATTTCTTCCAGTTTTACATTCTGAGTTGAAATTCCATTCCATTTTCTACTGAGGTTGACTTTGCTTTTCATCCTGTTGGAGTCAATAAAATAAGTACCAGTTGAGTACTGGGGTTGGTGTAATCGACTAGCCCTTCCTCCAAATTTCAGGCCCATGCATCTATACTAGAAAGGATTAGGAAGAGTATTCAGCCATAGAAACCATGGCAAAACAAACAGTGGAGCTCAACACAGCCCTCCATTTAGTTGGGTCCTCTTAAACCCATACCAACATGAAAAATGGATGATAAATGATAATGATGACGATGATGACAACAATGATGATGATGAACATAATAGGCTGAAAGATAGATGCTTGTGTAGTGATGTATGTGTAAGTGGAGAAATAGGTTACATGGTAGTGTCTGTCCATAGTTGGATTTCATTAAAACTAAAAATACAGGCAGGCAAAAAGTCATGCACATATATACACGGATTAGATGTGTGTATATACACAGTATATAGGCATGCATATTTTTAGTACTAACAATGTCCATCTGTATGAAGTTACCACTACTCCTACTCTCTCTTCTGTTTGTACACACCCACTGCATACATCTAACTTTCAACCCAACTCTCTATCTTTCTCATAGCACCCTCCTCCAGAATAAAAGCTATTACACTAATATTACTATATTTACCACTTGATGCAGTCACCCTATTGACCTTCAGACAAGAAATACTTAAGCTAAAATATTCCAATCTACCACACTCTAAAGTCCATCTCCAAAAATAGGGGTTTTATTTTGTTTACTCTTATTATTCAGCTAATTACATTTCTTGGCCATTTCCTTAGAAATATTGGCTGATAATCAAAATTTGTGAACAAAAATAACTCTATTGTCCAAACTAACACACACATGTACACACAACACACACACACACACACACAAATATCATCAGCATTAAAAAAAAATAAATAAAAGTAACACATGCACATACCCTCAGAAAAAAAATCACCCACACAAACCAAACACTCTAAGCTGAACCCACAACTTACAAATACAATATTTATTTCCCTCAAATCTTGACTAATACAAAGATTCTTATCTGGGATAAAAATGAAAAAAAACACCCTATGAGGCGCGGGAGTGGCTGTGTGGTAAGTAGCTTGCTTACCAACCACATGGTTCCGGGTTCAGTCCCACTGCGTGGCACCTTGGGCAAGTGTCTTCTACTATAGCTTCGGGCTGACCAAAGCCTTGTGAGTGGATTTGGTAGACGGAAACTGAAAGAAGCCCGTCGTATATATATGTGTGTGTGTGTGTATGTTTGTGTGTCTGTGTTTGTCCCCCCAACATTGCTTGACAACCGATGCTGGTGTGTTTACGTCCCCATAACTTAGCGGTTCGGCAAAAGAGACCGATAGAATAAGTACTAGGCTTCCAAAGAATAAGTCTTGGGGTCGATTTGCTCGACTAAAGGCGGTGCTCCAGCATGGCCACAGTCAAATGACTGAAACAGGTAAAAGAGTAAAGAGAGGCATTGAAGCTTTCAACTCTTCCAATTTTTCTGCTTACAAATGACAAATGTCATGGATATATATGTAACATATGTTATAATTATAAACAGGGAAAATTTTAGCCATTTCTCTGCAGACTGTAAAAATGATGAACAACCTTAATCGATTTTAAAACTTTATTGGGTTCTCTTCAGAGGTGTTTACATCATTCTTACAGTCTCTAGAGAAACAAGCAGCCAAACTGTTTATGTACTCAACAAATGCTGTAGTTACTCTATGGAGGAATCCTTAATTTGCATACTGAAAGTGTTTAACACTCTTTAAATACCAGTGGATATATATATATATATTTATGGGTATGTTGTAAGAAGCTTGCTTCCTGGCCACAAGATTCTGTGTGTGTGTGTCTGTGTTTGTCCCTCACTACTGCTTGACAACTGGTGTTGGTGTGTTTATGTCCCTGTGACCTAGTGGTTTGGCAAATGAGACCAATAGAATAAGTACCACGCTTAATAAAAAATAAATACTGAGGTCAATTTGTTTGACTAAAAACTCTTCAAGACAATTCTTCAACCCTAACCCAAACCCTAACCCTGCATGGTCACAGTCTAATGACTGAAACAAGTAAAACAGGGATTGGCAACTTCTTTGCCTCCATGGGCTGGATTGAGTATTAATGATGGATAGCGGGCCAGACGAAGGCCTTAAAAGAATAATTATGGAAAATTACACAAGCTAAAATTTAATCACGAGTGTTGACTATACTTAAAAAATAATTTGTATTAACCACAGATGAATGTAGTAATGGTAAAGCATCATTTATTCAATCTAAGACATCATTGAAATCATTTGTTTAAAAAAAAATTGTAAAAATACATAGCCAAAAAAATAATGGGAAACTTGATGTTTTTTGTTCCTTGAAAGCTTCTCAATATTAAGGCTTCAAACTTGTTGATGCCAAGTGCAACATATTATCAAGATGATTATCAGTTAATCTTGTTCTGAAATTGTTCTTAGTTTGCTTCAATTTGGAAAATAATTGCTCAGACTGATAAGTGCTTCCAAACAAAGATGCCATCATTTTTGCATGATTCACTAAGTTGGTATACTTTCCATTTGGAAAAAATATATTTTGTATAGAAGTTAATCAATGAAACATCTTTAGAATGAAATTTAGATCTCAATAAGTTGTCACACTGCATATCAATCAATTCCATTCGAAAACATTCTGATACTGTTTCCACCTCCACATGAAATGGTGCAACAAACAATTTAAACTGATATGCATGCAGATGAAAGTCAGCAAAACATGATGCAAATTCATTTCTCAAATCCTGGATTGTATTCACAAATAGCTCTGAATCCTTTGGTTTCCTTCCTTGAAATGATGCAAAATGCACATAATTTTAATTTCGAAGTTGATATTCCCACAACTGTAGCTCTTTTTCAAAGGCAACAAAATGGTTATACATTTCATTTATGAGCTGAATTTTACCTTGAAGTTGTAAATCTAAGTTATTTAAATGAAAATTCAAATAAAATTGATCAGAGGTCATGAGAAGATCTCTGGGGCTTTTTTTTTTTTGCGATCCTGAAATAGATACTACATCATTTGTAGTATTTATTCTGTATGCAATATCACTTTAGCAGCTTTGCAGACAAAGTATTTGTAAGTGGTTTAAAGACTTCCACTTTGTTGGCTTTGCTCTTTGTTCCTTGCATATAGAGCTTATTTTTTGTGGAGGCGCAATGGCCGAGTGGTTAGGGCAGTGGACTCACGGTCATAGGATCGCGGTTTCGATTCCCAGACCGGGTGTTGTGAGTGTTTATTGAGTGAAAACACCTAAAGCTCCACGAGGCTCCGGCAGGGGATGGTGGCGATCCCTGCTGTACTCTTCCACCACAACTTTCTCTCACTCTTACTTCCTGTTTCTGTTGTGCCTGTAATTCAAAGGGTCAGCCTTGTCACACTGTGTCACACTGAATATCCCCGAGAACTACGTTAAGGGTACATGTGTCTATGGAGTGCTCAGCCGCTTGCACGTTAATTTCATGAGCAGGCTGTTCCATTGATCGAATCAACTGGAACCCTCGATGTCGTAAGCGACGGAGTGCCAACAACAACAATAGAACTTATTTAAACTGTAATACAAGTAAATGAATGGAAATCAGTGAGTGTGTTAAATTAATAAGGTACTAAAAGAGAATGACTCTCCCCAGACACAATACAATTCAGAAGTCTGAAAGGAAAATTTCAAAAGAGAACACCAATAATGTTAGTGTGTTGCCATAAAAAAATTTCATAGATTTTTACACAGTAGAAGTTTTTGACCGTGGACTGATCGTTGTCTGTTATTATTGATATATGGGTCGAAGAAAGGAATCCCTACCCATACTGTTAGTAGGTAGGTTGCAACGCTGGAGTACTGTATTATTAAACTATGATTTTAAGATGGAGTATATACGATCCAAGAAATTAGGACATGATGACGCTCGAAAGTCATGTGTAAGGACTTTCGAGCGAGATCATTGCCAGTGCCCCTGGACTGGCTCCTGTGCAGGTGGTACATAAAATACACCATTTTGAGCGTGGCCGTTGCCAGTACCCCCTGACTGGCCTTCGTGCCGGTGGCACGTAAAAGCACCCACTACACTCTCGGAGTGGTTGGCGTTAGGAAGGGCATCCAGCTGTAGAAACTCTGCCAAATCAGATTGGAGCCTGGTGTAGCCATCTGGTTCACCAGTCCTCAGTCAAATCGTCCAACCCATGCTAGCATGGAAAGCGGACGTTAAACGATGATGATGTTACTTACCTCCCTTTTGTTCACAGATAACTATTTAAGATTGTTACTGCAAACATTGTGGATGTTTTGCATTTGACTAAGCACAATGAAAAAGTTGTCTATCTTAGATTATTGAAAATAGAATATCCTTGTTGTGTCGTTTAACCCTGTTATGCTATATAAATTCAGATAAATACTTGACAGGATGTTACTACTTATACTGTAATGGTTTCACATCATCTTTGTCTATGGTGGCCATAGTCTCTCCACATTTTATAGTGACTTCTCTCAGTAGGTCAAGAAAGTTGTTGATTAATTGTGTGATAGTTGTATTCTTCCAGAGGCGCAATGGCCTAATGGTTAGGGCAGCGGACTTGCGGTCATAGGATTGCAGTTTCAATTCTCAGACCGGGCGTTGTGAGTGTTTATTGAGTGAAAACACCTAAAACTCCATGAGGCTCCGGCAGGGGATGGTGGCGAACCCTGCTGTACTCTTTCACCACAACTTTCTCTCACTCTTAATTCCTGTTTCTGTTGTGCCTGTAATTCAAAGGGTCAGCCTTTCACACTCTGTGTCATGCTGAATCTCCCCGAGAACTACGTTAAGGGTACACGTGTCTGTGGAGTGCTCAGCCACTTGCACGTTAATTTCACGAGCAGGCTGTTCCGTTGATCGGATCAACTGGAACCCTCGACGTTGTAAACGACAGAGTGCCAACAACAACAACAACAACAGCTGTATTCTTCCAATTGAAAATTACTGTATACTACTCAACTATCAGAGTATGGTGACACTTGGCAAGACAACCTGGAATTAAAGAACAAACTTTCTTCATTTCTTTTCTTGGCCTGTGATGAAATTCCATATTCAGAAACAATTCCAGCATTTCAAACATCTACATCTCTCATAACACATATCCAACATGAGTCTTCTCCTAAAGACCCCTTTTGTCTATCTTTACCCTTGCTCATCAAGTTGTATTAGGTTTCATAAGTGTGAGTTGGTTTAACAAAAATGATACACCCTCTCAACTGCTGCCATTTATCATTTATTCATCAGAAATAACCAAATGATTGCATCCTTTGCCCAGAAATAAAAGAAATAAAGTATTTAGTTCAATCTTAATCAGAAATTTTTGGAAAATGCTCTGTTTCTAAGCACCACTTCTTTTCTGTAGCCTTTGTGTGAATGTTTCAAAATCCATCTTGTAAAAATACTTGGATGGCAATAATATATTTTAAAGAAAAACATAAAAGCATCAAGTTACGGATCTTAGTTTGGTGGAATTCACAAAATGTAATGTTAACATTATTGGGGAACCTTAAAATTTGAATTAATTAGGGGAAAAAAAAATATTAATGAACTTGTAGTCATTATAAAAAACACTAGAACCATGTTTGGGTTAAACCCAATGATGTATATTAAAAGCCTCAAGTTGAAATCTTTTTACTGTATGTCACGATCTTCATTTAGGAGTGTTTCATGCATCCGCTGACTATCTATCAAAAATGTTTGAATTTTTTATATTGGGAACACACAAATGGTTTTCTTTCTCTCAACATTAAGACAGATAGCCTGTTAAAGCTTATATAGATCAATTAATGGCAGAGAAAACCTTTTTTCTTTTTGTTAAACTTAAAATGACTAATTTTATGAAGCAAGACAAAATATGCAATAATCATGTGCAAGTTATTCAATGTACATCTCTCAAAACTTATCTGAAGATCATCGCAAAAAATATGCACTATTAAGAAAGTTATAAGGAAATTATAAGTGGAGTGAGTTGTGCTGTATGTAAAGATATGTAGCTTTGCCCAGTTTGTCAGAGATGTGGAAAGTGAGTTTTTTTTATTAAAATTAAATCGCTTAATTTACAGGTTTTAGCATTTGAAATGAAGCGTTTGTTGTCAACAGAATTTGAAAAACTGTTAGGTTTTATTTTGAGTCTACAATGATTGAATCTTCTGTCTTAGAAGAGAATAGAAAAGTGATACTTAATGACCAAAATTATGGAACATTTAAAAGAATGAATACATAGCTGAAAAGCAATTTGTTGTCATCCATAGATTAAGTCACTTGTTTTCAAACTGGCAATTTGCCCCTTAACCCAAATAATGGTTTCAAATTTTTGCACAAGGCCAGTACTTTCAGGGTGGGGTAAGTTGATTACATTGACCCCAGTGTTCAGCTGGTACCTATTTTATCGACCCTGAAAAGACAGACGAAATGCCTGGCATGCTAACAATTCTGCCAGCTCACCACCTTCACTCAATCCAAATATTAAAGAAAATTTTGCACCTCCTCCATTTTATTAAAGAAAAGATAATAAAATTTGTACGTATGTAACTTTTCTTCACTCACCATTGTGTTCACCATGCCTGTCTTTGTTGCTGGTGAAAATGTCGAAATTTTATTATTATTGTTTTAAAAAAATTTCCACAAATTGTGGAATTTGTTGTGAAATATGACATAAATTAGAAGAAAAAAAGAAAAAATTAAATTAGAAAAATGGATGAAACAGAGAACACAATTGAAAAAATTACAAAACAATAAACACAAAAAAAAACCAGAAGGAAAACAAAAACAATTCACCACCTTAGTGTAGGCCAAAGTAGGTCACCCTGTTGGACTCCTAAGGCAGAGGTGATGATTTGGTCACCAAAAGAGAGGTAGGAGGGCTCCTGATAAGCCTGCCATGCAAAGCAGTAGAGTTGTGGGATCCTCCCTCTTACTGAGCTGAAGACAGTATCATGGCTGACGGAGTTGAATGCATTGTTGAGGTCAAGTTTGAGGATGACCTTGGGTGGCAAGGAGGGCAAGTTGGCATAGGCTCTGGTAGCATGGGCAGCAGCTTCACATCCCAATTTGGTGCTCACTCCTAGCTGGGTGGGGCAAAAATTCCTCCTCCAATAGGTTAGAGACCGATTGTAAACACACCTTTGCAGTAAGACAGTGAAGGGTGCAGCCAACTGCAATGTGGTGCAGGTCTCCATTGGGTTTAGTGAGCCTGAATAATTTTGCACTGAAGAACAGTGGGCAGATATAGGGGAGAACGTTCACTGAGGAAAACTGGATCACAAACTGAGTCAAATTCCCCAAGAGCTCAAGTCCAGCATCACCGGCCAATAAGGAGATACCATCCTTGAGGTGTTGAAGCTGAAGGCTGTCAATTCCTGCACCTGAACCAGCAGAGAAGGATGAAATCGCCTTTCTAATGTTATCAAAAGTGAAGACCAGTCTCAAGTATTCTGGGGGATCAGGCCAGTTTAGCTGATTATCTGGGGGTGCTGATGGGTGCTGCTCTTTCAGACGTTTAAGAGACTCAGAGTTACACAGAGGGAGGATAGAGAAGAGAGGAGACGGACAACCCCTTTTATGTCAAATTTGCTGAATTTGGTATTGACTGCATACTTGAGGTTTATCAGTTGCCTGTTAGTAGGAACTGTGCTCGATGTTAAATTGAGGTGAGAAGTGGTTGGGGTCGACTCAAATAACTGGAATTGTTGCTTGAGAGAGGATGTAAGGTAGCCTGATTTCACATCATGCATGTGGAGAGAGATGAGAGGTAACAGAAACAGTTTCTGCTAGTTGGGCGTATTGTTGGATAAACATACGTTTTTCAACAAGCTGAAGAGTGCATGAGCAAAGCTATTCTGAGCTCCCTTAGGGATCTGGTTAATGAGCTTTTATTTGGATAAACCCTGGAGGATTGCAGCAAAGTCCTCAGTAGTAAGCTGGTTGTTGCAGTGTGGGGCATCTCCACAGAGTGCATTGGATATGAAATGGCACTGACTGTAGGTCCTGTATGGAAGCCTTTCGGCTTGAGCCTTGGTGACGCGGACACAACTTCTGTGGTAATTTTGGTGGCACAGATGACAATTAATTGTTTATAGGTATTGGCTAGTGCGAGCACAGAGAGCAGTCAGGTAGTGAGCTAATATTGACCGACAGTAGAGTGCCAGCATAGGAACTCAGTCGAGGAAGTGAATTAACAGAGGAGGCAGGGCAAGCAGTATTGGTTCCAACGGTGGACTAAAACGGATGTCGGGTGGTGCGGGGGAGGGAGGGTTAAAAGTTGTAGGAGTGGTGGGGTTGGCAGGGCTAATTCTGTTCGGAACCTGTGGTGGAGAGAGGTTAGCTTCTCTCGAGCATACCGAAGTTGGTGGAGAATGATAGGTCAAAGGTTGATCTAGTGACAAGTAGCAATTTGTAAGTCTCTTCTTCGATCCTCATAGCTTCTTCCCCCATGGAAAGCCCTGTTTTAAACAATACACAAGTAGCTTGCTATAAATGTTACATTATACAGTATAAATATAAATTCGCTTGAATATACCATTCGTATGTTGAATGCAACGACATAGAAAGAAATTATTGAACTTTACAGAGTTTGTACTTCTGAGAAGATTGCCAATATTAATTGTACAACGTACCATTTTCAAATTTCCTAAGCATTTGCCACCAGTATTTATTAGCTTTCAGAAAAATGCATTATGTATCTATTTATTACATAAGTTTAATATAGAACTACTTTGATTTGTAAATTAACCTTACGACCATCATGACAGAAGAGCACTGGTCAAAGCCGCTCCCCATCGTATACCAGTACAATATTTCCTTTATCTAAAATTATCATTGCAATTTAAAACCCTTACTACCATAATAATATTTGTTTTGTGAAAAACTTCCTCCCTTCCCCCGTCTTTTTTTTTTTTGCCAAAAACTCACCTTTTCGGTTACGGAGATTCCAGAAAATTGCCAAAAATTGGAATTTTGAAATTTGTTGCCCCCCCCCT
>NC_068991.1:52959450-52960936 GCF_001194135.2 Octopus bimaculoides
ACCAAAACACCACCCCTAGTAGAAAAAGTTTTGAAAATTTTTTTCAGAATCATAATCTCCGTATTTTTCCGCATATTTTGAAAAAAAAAAAAATTGTGAAAACAGTTGAAAATGAATTTGACGGGGGAAGGGTAATTTCAAAATGTCGATTTTTGCCAATTTTTTTTTGCAGATTCGTATTCTCCGTAGCCGAAAACGGGGGTTTGTGTAGAAAAAAAATTAAATAGAAAAAGGGGTGTTTTTTTTTTGGGGGGGGGGTACAAAAGGGAGTCTTGCCTTGTTTATTTTGCTGGAATCCTATCAATATTGTTATCATTTTTTAAAAATGTTTGCGAAGCTGTAAAAAAATGTTCATGCTTGAGAAAGCGAAACGTTACTTTACACAATACGACAAAGTATAGTGGTGAACTATTAAGGCTGTTTCATCATTAATTGTGAAATGTTTACGTTGTTACATCAGTTCTCAATACCGGATATAACCATGTGACGTCGAAAAAAAATTTCAGACCGCTCTAATTTGTTTCCAGTAACTCATCTCCTTCAACTACAACAATAATAATATACTATCACAATTAATAATTTCTACTAGATGTATGAAAAATTTTACAATCTACTCCTTTTTAATTAGAAATTAGCCGAAGATGGTCTTTATCGTTGTTTACATCATATTATTTAACTTTGGGGAGACTGAAGCTGATTGTTTACTTCCGTGTCCAAAATATCACAATGTAAGTACTTTAACTCTTTTAATTCATTGTTACAATCCTATTCTTTATTATTAAACTACTTTAATAATTAAATTAATCAACTAGTTAAATTATTAGGTGGAATAACAAATATATGTTTAATAGAAAGTCATTGTTTTGAAGAAGGAAGTATGTATATTTTGTGATTTTCACCTTTTTCACACTTATTGTGGAACAATATCATTTCAAAATCGAATCTAATCGTTTCTTCTGATAATTATTGTTTATGAAGTGTTTTACGAACAAGGAAAATACGCAAGCCATTCTTTTTCTTAGGTTATTAACTACTCGAAAGTTAAATTAAGAAAGGTTTGAACTAATGGCGTAAGCAGTCAACAGGTTTCATATTCAGTTACAATGATCATTTTAAGCAGCTTTCCGAGTAGTGTGTGTGTGTATCAGTGTGAATGAGTTTATTTCCGACTTCTTTTTGCCCAAAATTTCTTCGGATTTGTATGTTTCAATATATATGATTTTGCCCCAAAATCACGTTTTCAAAATTTTAATTTCTCAGTTCCCCATCCTAATTTCGTAATTTTTAACTTTTTTTCGAATTGTTTTTTTGGTAGAGATGGACTATATGTAATCTGAACCTTTCCCCCGCCTTATTTATTATTATTTTTTTTTACGGAATCCGACGTTTTAGGCTATGGAGATTCCGATTCTGAAAAAAAAAATTTTTTTAAATTTCAATTCCCCCCCCCCACCAAGCAGGCTATTTACATGCTAGAAATAACAGC
>NC_068991.1:52961244-52967579 GCF_001194135.2 Octopus bimaculoides
GAAAATTTAATATAAAAATATATTTTCTGAAATTGCAAATTATTTAAAATATAATTTTCAACAGAGAGAATTTATCAAAATAGAAAACATATGAAGTTTAAAGTTTAAAAATAATAGGATCGACCACTCACGACTAGCTAGCGCGGACGCGCGACTGCGCGTTCGGGACCACTCTGCTTTAGTAGTACCCTTATACTCTGTGTGTTTTCAAACGCATGGATATAGGTGTCAAATTTGTTCCAATAACTTTCGAGTGATAGATAGAGAGAGAGAGATAGATACACAGACAGACAGATAGCTCGCTCCGGCCAGTCATGGTATTAGCTGTCAGTAGCCAAAGAATCAACTCAAACCAGCAGTAACGTTCCTTGTCAGTTCTACTTTCAATTCTGACAGCTAATACCATGACAGTGCCAAAAAAACTTCCTTTCAAGTTTATATGGAAGATCAGGTTTTTAAATGCGCTCATCACAAACACGAATTACAAAATAAAAATGTCTCATTTCAACTAAGTTGAGCTGTTTTTCTTTGCGCATGCACACAGCATAACAATTCAAGGCATTCTCTTAATTCGTAATGAAGTTTTTACCTAGTCTGTGTGTGTGTGTGTGTGTGTGTGCAAAAAAAATTTTTTTTTACGTACCTTTCTTAATTTCAAAATAAGCAAAGCTTGAACAATACTTCCAAAATTGTACTTCAGCCATGACTGTTAAGTCCCCAAGAAGTAACTCTGTGCGGATATTTGTAGAGGTGACAGTGCAAGAGAAACATTATGAAAAAGCACACATAAATATGGTATTAAAATAAGTTATCTTTACAGACCATGTTGCAATTATCTATGTGATTGATAGTAAAGTGTCTATAAAATGAAATTAAATCCAGGATTCGTCACAAATCGATCAAGTTAGTGAAGTTTTAACATTTTGTGACAACATAGTGTCTCCATACATTCTAATGAAAAAGTGAAAGAAAGATATAATGTCACTCTCTCTTTGGAAGAGAAGTTAGTTTTTGACATTTGCACGCCTCAACTTTTTTTCCCCCTAAAAATTTCTTCAGATTCCTGTTTTCAATATCGGAGATTAGGATTTTGCCCCCCCCCCCCTCAAACACGTTCTCCCGCTTTGACTGCTTCTGGTTTTCTCTGCTTTTCTATCAACACCAAAATTAATTTCTCTTCCTAAGAGAGAATGGCATTATCTCTTTCTTTAATTGTTTCATTAGAATGTATGGAGACACTAAGTTGTCACAAAAATGTTAAAACTTTACCAGCTTAATCTCTGACTAAACCTGGATTTAATTTCATTTTATACACACTTTGCTATCAATTATATAGATAATTGAAAACATGGCCTGTAAAGATGACTTATTTTAATACAATATTTACGTGTACATATTTTGAAAGCATTGTTCAAGTTTTTCTTATTTTGGAATTGAGAAAGGTATGTAAAAATAGCTTCCTTTGCACACACACACACACTCTCTCTCTCTCTCTCTCTCTCTCTCTAGGTAAAACTTCCGTACGAATTATGCTATTTCTTGCTGTTTGCACGTGCAAAATTACAGTTCTGATCTTTTGGCGGGGTTCTGATCGAAACACATGCTCAAAACCCCTCATAACTTCCATAATTTTAAGAATTTTCACAAATTTGTTCCAATTCTGTCATCTGCATAATGGAGTTAGTATGATTATCTAATGTGGAGTCGCGATGGCCGAGTGGTTAGGGCAGCAGACTCGCGGTAATAGGATCGCGGTTTCGATTCCCAGACCGGGCGTTGTGAGTGTTTATTGAGCGAAAACACCTAAAGTTCCACGAGGCTCCGGCAGGGGATGGTGGCGAACCCTGCTGTACTCTTTCGCCACAACTTTCTCTCACTCTTTGTTTCTGTTGTGCCTGTAATTCAAAGGGTCAGCCTTGTTATACTGTCACGCTGAATATCCCCGAGAACTACGTTAAGGGTACACGTGTGTGTGGAGTGCTCAGCCACTTGCACGTTAATTTCACGAGCAGGCTGTTCCGTTGATCGAATCAACTGGAACCCTCGACAGGAACAGGAAGAAAGGGTGAGAGAAAGAGTACAGCAGGGTTCACCACCATCCCCTGCCAGAGCCTCGTGGAGCTTTAGGTGTTTTCGCTCAATAAACACTCACAACACCCGGTCTGGGAATCGAAACCGCGATTCTATGACTGTGAGTCCGCTGCCCTAACCACTGGGCCATTGCGCCTCCACTAAGCGTATTCTATACAGAAAATATCTGATTCTCTGCTATAAACTATATATATTTATACACACACACACATATAAACATAACTTTTACACACACACACACACACACATGTATATCATCATCATCATTTAGCATCATGTACCATGCTGGCATTTGATGGGATCTTTAGAGTCCCAAGAATGCATTGTGCTATTTTGGCATTATGTCTATGGCTGGATGTCCTCCCTAATGCCAACCATTTTACAGTGTGTACTGAGTGCTTTTCTCATGCCACCAACACTAGTGAGGTCACCATGTAGCTGATAAATCTACTAAATCTGAGGTGGTTGCAGCAGTGGGGGTGTCTTTATGCTTGGTGGGTATTAAGACATGAGCAATAGACTTGGAGTAGTGCTGGTTCTTGTCGTAGGGGAGCTCCATGGCTTGTTACATTTAGAATGAACCAGTGGTATTATCTGAGTAGATAACCTGTTGAGGCAAGTGAATCGGAATCGAAATCGAATTAAATTCGACGACTGGCACCCATACCAACGTCATCTCCTTCATTGGACATGAAACTCAGGTTGCGGAGACCTGTTGGGGCAAGCGAAAGCGAAATTGTGATGGCACCTGTGCCCAGCGTCGACTTTCTGGCACTTGTGCCAGCGGCATAAGTAAGGACTTTCGAGCGAGATCGTTGTCAGTGTCCCTGGACTGGCTCTTGTGCGGGTGGCACGTAAAATACACCATTTTGAGCGTGGCCGTTGCCAGTACCGCCTGACTGGCCTTTGTGCCGGTGGCACGTAAAAGCACCCACTACACTCTCGGAGTGGTTGGCGTTAGGAAGGGCATCCAGCTGTAGAAACTCTGCCAAATCAGATTGGAGCCTGGTGTAGCCATCTGGTTCACCAGTCCTCAGTCAAATCGTCCAACCCATGCTAGCATGGAAAGCGGACGTTAAACGACGATGATGATAACCAGTGGTGATGAGGTTTCCAGGTGGCTCTTCAAGGTACGAGGTGAGTAGTAGTGAATAGAGACAGATGTGTGTGTTCTTGTTTTGATATTGTATGATAGTTGTAAATGAGTGTCATTCATTTCCAATATTCTGCAAAAACATGTTTAGAAACAGGTGAGGATTGGTGACAGGAAGAGCATCCAACTGTAGAAAATCTGCCTCAGTAAACTCTGATCAACCCATGCAAGCACAGATAAGTAGATAATAAAATGGCAGCAACGATGATGATGATGATGTTGATTATTATTATTATTATTGTTCAGTAGTTTTATTTTTATAACGTGCTTTCACTTCACTACCGAGCGCAGCTCTGTGCGCCTTGGGTATGTGCTGTGGTTTGCTGTGGTGCTCTTATGTTTACTGTATTGAAAGTGTTTTGCGTAGAATGTGTGCAGTACCCAGTAGTGCAATTTTCTGTATGTTATATATATTTGTAAGTCCTGGTGTTTTTGTTATGTATTTGTCTGAATATTATTTTATTATACCTAAGGCACCTACTATGATAGGAATTGTTTCTGTTTTTAGATTCCACATTCGAGTTATCTCTATTTCCAGGTCTTTGTATTTTGAAAGTTTTTCCATTTCTTTTAGAGAAACGTTGTCATCTGCTGGTATTGATACATCAATTAGAAAGCATTTTTTTTCTTCATGATCTTTGACAACTATATCTGGTCTATTTGTCTTAATTTCTCTATCTGTGTGTATTGGCATATCCCAGAGTATGGTTGCTTTCTCGTTTTCTGTGACCTTTTCTGGCGTGTGTTTATACCATCTTTTTTCTGTTGTTATTCCATAGTGTTGGCATAGCTTCCAGTGTATATAGGTCCCAGCTCTGTCGTGTCTGTGAATATATTCCTATTATTATTATTATTATTAAGCAAATTCAGCTGAGGTCGACTTTGCCTTTCATCTTTGCAGGGTCAATAAAGTAAGTTCCAGTGAAACCCTGGGGTTGATGTAATCGACTAGTCCCCTCCCCCAAAATTTGAGGCCTTGTACTTCCAGTAGAAATTATTTAGGCAAATTCCGCCGCGGTCGACTCTGCCTTTCATCCTTTCTGGGTCGGTAAAATATGTACCAGTTGAACACTGGGGTCAATGTATTTGACTCATCCCCACCTCCCCCAAGCTGCCCTTGTGACAAAAATTTGAAATAATAATTATTATTATTAGATTCAAATTACGACAAACGTAAACAAACAAACGAAGTTTGCTTTTAGAAGCGTTGAGATGTCTTAGAAAGTTAAAGTGATTTTAAATTCTCAATCGCAGAATAATGCTAATAATATAGCTTGAACAGGATAAACTACCCCTATTATTATTAGGTATAACACTTGTCTGCTGTTTTTTATGATCTTCATTAAAATTTCCCTTGTTTTTTTTCTTTTCTTTATCAACAGAATTTTGATTGTAATTTCTACAATTCTAGTAAGTAGAACATCTTTGACAGTTTCTTTATTTTCTTTTATTAAACATTTCTTTTATTTTCTTTAAAAATATATTTGCATCTAAAATCTTAAATAATTTGCATAATAATCTTCTGTACACACATCTATGTTTACACACACACACACACACACACACACACACATGTGAATGTTTATTAGTTCCAGTTTTGACCCTGATCAAATAGATCTATGATGTAAGATGTCTATGGTTTGAACATTCTATCTTTCTGTTTGCCCATGGCTACATTCCAAAATGTGTCCTTTCTGTTTTAAGGTCATAGAATACAATTAGAAAGGGATATAACTGTTATTTCTAGCAGATGGAGCAACTGTATAGAAGTTTCTGCAATGAAGGTTTTATACCCAGTTAAGCTATTTCCTGACACTGACTCCTACTATAGATTTTCAAACCAGTGAAGAAGCTTTTAAGTCATGGATAGAAATAGCAGCTAAATCTCCCTCAACTCACACCTTGTTTTTTATAAAGAAGAAAGGTTACATTTGACAAAGTAATTTTAAATACATTAACATCTAGAAGAAAGACTTGATAGCCACAACTGAAATTTCTTTGATCATAAATCTGCTTGGTAAAGGCTGATCTGGAGATAATACTAACTGCCAAAGCCAACATACAGTACAATTGATTGAGTAAGATTATCTCATTTAATTTCTATTTCTTGCTGTAAAGCAATTTAAGTGTGTGGTTATAGGAAACCATTTGTAAGTAGTGTGTTGGATAAAAATAAATTTACTTATATGTTCTGCTTAAATCTATGGAAGCAGGCATGTTTAGAAAATTTACTTCATAACTATATGACATTTTGGGTAAATGTCTTCTATTGTAGCTTCAAAGTGATGAATATGAATGGAATTTCATTGGCAGAAACTTTGCTGAAGCCTGTTGTATATGTTTGTGCGGATGAATTGTAAATAAATTGACATGGATACATTTAACAACCATATATATTTAGCTTTACCATGCAAATACACTCCATGGTTATCCACATACATGTATCTTACATGTATGGATGATTACAGTGCATTAGAGCAAATTAATCATTAAGGAGCATGTAGCCTTTTTCCGTCTAAATATGGTTGATTGATTGATCTATCATGTTGCTGTCAGCTTAGATGCCGAGTCTCCTTGGGGGTAGGCTCTGTCTCTCTAATTTATTCTTTTCATTCAAGAATTTCTGATAATAACACTTCCATGCCTCTTTCTCTTCAGTATTTGTAAGGACAACTGCTCAGTTATGGTTCCTGATAGACTCTGTAAAGTGGTTAGCATTAGAAAGGACATCTGGTCATAGAAACCATGCCAAAGCAGATAGTAGAGCTTGGTGCAGTCTTGTGACCTATCAAACCATCCAGTCCATGCCAACTAGGAAAACAGATATTAACCCTTTTGATATCAACCTGCCTGAAACCGCCTCTGGCTCTGTAGTACAAATGTCTTGTTTTCAAAAGTTCTGAATTAAAATCTTTTGCCAAACCTTAGTCACAATTTATGTTCCTAACACTAGCTTAATGATAACTAAGTTATTTTACTAAATTCTTTGTTATATTTAAAATTAATTGAAGGAGACACAGAACATCCACTAGCATAACTAGAGTGTGTGCTTTTCAGGGCAGCCCTTCCTTTTGCTGCCCCTGGACCCCAC
>NC_068991.1:52968640-52969649 GCF_001194135.2 Octopus bimaculoides
AAATAAATAAACAGTTACCACAACAGCAAAAAATCACACAAGTAATAAGGATGCAACACCCTATTTGTAAAGGTAGAAACTCTGGGTTGACGTATGGGATATGTAAAAGAATTTTACATGTGTGTATGTTTGTAAGTGAGAAACTCCTATCAGAGTTACTTTTTGTAAACACCTAATAACTTATAAACATCTAATTATTCAAGTGGAAAAATTATCAAAAAAGCCATCTCTATTCATTTTTTCATATATATATATATATATATATATATATATATATATATAGGGGGGAAAGTAAGAAGAAAAATAATCGAAAATGCACATTGGAAATCAAAAAGAGTAAAGGCTTTTTATGAAAAAAGTTACGATAGATGTATACAATTAGATGAACTGAAGTAGGAATAAAAGTGTGCCTCGGAAAATCTAATCTGTGCCATTACAAGCTTAGGGTGTGGTAATCATTATACTGGCCAAACTGGAATATCACTCCATTAAAGAACCACTCTCCGCAAAAAACAAATCCGCCACCTACAATACAGACAGATACAGGTCAGTGAACACATAGAAAGGTGTACTTGGAACCTTCATCCTAATTTTCCCCTTCTATCAATGTTCACAGAACACCTCAGTACAACAAAGAATGAATAAAGAGGCAACTTTCATCAATAAATATCTTCCACAACTCAATATGAACACATAACATAATACAGAACACTACTAATCTTTCAATTAATATCACTAATCCCCAAACATCCCATACACCATTCACATTACAGATCTATATCTACCTTAATTGCACCAAATCCAGAACTACTCACCTCCCTTACACATAATCTTTTTACTCAGGGACTAGTAGACCTGACACCGTTCAGTAATCGGTGTGCATTCAAAGCAGTGATCAATAATTTTACGAAACCAGTATGCTTTTGAATCTCTTTAACAATTCACAATAATGACTTTCATTACTTTTATTCCTACCTCAGTTCATCTTATTGTATATATCTATCGTTAC
>NC_068991.1:52969745-52975204 GCF_001194135.2 Octopus bimaculoides
AGCTAAAATAGAAATAAAACATATGATTTTATATTTTAGCTTGTTTCACCAACAATGAAAGTGTTTCATTAGACACCACCAATGAAATGATGCCAGCTAGACCAGAAAACCTACAAACAAAGTTCTTTGATAATGCCAACATCACATTTACCTGGAATGCAGACACTTCAAGTACATATATTCCTTTATTTCTATATCTAGACTAATTTTGAATGTTGTTAGATGTATGTGTAAAATCTGCTTTGTTTATTTATTAAAAGATAATTTTTAAAATAGAAATGATAATTAGTTGACCTTCAATAATAGATAGAAAAGCTAATTAATTGGAAGATCTTGTTTGGAAGATAACTGAAATTGTAGCAGAGTGAAGGTAACTGAATTACATCCCTTCAAACAGCCGACACCTATATATTCCAACGTTTGGCACTTTCTCCCTCTTTTTTGCCAATTTGGTACACACAAGGAACACACTTGTGCCTAATTCCACGAACCATGTGCATTACTGTCAATCTAATGATGTCTGTGTAAACCGATTTCTTATCATTGTTGCTACAATGATGCCTGCTACAGATTTATTACAGTAAGTGCCATCTGGGAACTGGATATGTTTTCTACTGCACACACATTTCTGTTATTTTCACAATTTTCTCTAGTGTCTAAGTAGCTCTTACTTGTCATTCAGAGAGACCCAAGACATGAGGACATTCGATTTCTTACATGTAAAAGTTGTTTGCACCATCCTTTCTAGTAAATTTTAATTGTTATAGTAAAACAGTCTTCATCTTTTTCTACACACCTAACACACTAGAAAGTGGTGACCCCCCCAACATAAGAAGACTCATCCGTCAGTAATAGTTACTGTTGCCTTCGGAGATGATACACAGCATCTAACTCTGGTGACTCCCATATTCAGATGATGTTCAGAATCCATTCTCTTGCACATGCTCGTTGCCTCCACAAACAAAAATTCTTTCCAGAACTTTCTTGTTAATATTAGCTGTACAGAGTTGTGTTTTGAGTCGTCTCCATTTTTCCCTCCTTTCACTTAGTATCAGGTCTCTTTGGACAGTACAATTTTGGTGTCTAAATTTGTTTTGTTTCCCGCTCATGGTGACAACACTTTTATAGGCATTTTCTACAGTTTTCCAGCAAAATGAATCCTTCCACCTTACCGGCGTTCACTGGAGATGTTAATTTGTGGTTTGGTCAGGTCAAATCTCATTTTCTCGCTGCCAATATTCAATTGGCTCAGCAGCAACTCCATATTTTGCTCACCATGCTTTCTTCTGCACTAACTGCAAATTTAAAAGACTTAATCATTGATATACCCCCAGACACTACCTACTCCTCCATTAAACAGGAAATTGTTCATAGGACTACTATATCTGCCGAGTGCTGTTTTAAGATGCAGCTCAATGATTAACATTTGTGGGATAGGCAGCCGTCTGAATTTCATCTTCGAATTTGCGAGTTGACTGATATTTCTCCTGAGGACAGTTCCTTTCTCAAACAACTTTTCTTCTCCTGGTTGCTGCATAACGTTCGCTTGATTTTGGCGCCCATTGTTGAGGTTAGTTCGGCGGATCAACTAGCTTCTTCTGCCGACAAAGTTATATAATTCTTGGACAGCACACCAGTGGACAGTAAAGTAGTCACTGCCACTTCTATTCCTTCTTCTTCTGTGGTTGACAGCAGTTCAAACCAAGCAGCAATGTTCCAAGCCATTTTAGAACTTACCAAAGAGGTCAGAAAGTTGTGTTCTATGCAGAATTCTTTCAACTGCCACCCCTCTAGCTGTTAGTTTTCTCCTGCCACCTCAACATATTGTTGGTGTCATGGCCATTTTGCTGAGGAGGTGTGAAAATGTGTTCTTCCTTGTTCTTTCTAGTGCCAGGAAAACTAATACAGGAAACTCTGATCACATCAGTAGTCCCCTCTAACCAGATATGAAAATGTGCATTCTTCTTGGAGGATTTCAACTCATGCAAGCTATTTATGGTTGACACTGGTGCATCTTGCAGTATTTGGCCAGTGAAATTTCTTATGCATATGCCTCCTCCTTCAGTCATTTCTTTACAAGCTGTGAACCATTCAGACATGCAATCAAATTTCCCGCTTACTGGATTTGTTGCTTTGTAGGGATTTTAAGTGGATTTTTGTCCTTGATGACCTGCTATATCCAATCTTGGGAGCATACTTTTTACACCATTTCTCTTTGCTGGTGGATGTTCATAACCAGTATCTTTTGGATAGCTCTACAGCTTTATCGATTCCTGGTCGTCATTCAACTACTCCTATGATAAGCCTGATATTTTCCATTGCTGTTTCTGGAGACCCATATCATGCTCTCTTGCATAATTTCCTGGAGCTAACCAACCTAACTTTTTAACCCAGCAAACTTGCTCATTTGGCAAAGCACTTCATTGCTACTACTGGTCCTCTGGTGTTTTTGCATCCTTGTCATTTACCGCTGAACAAACTCAAAGCAGCAAAAGCACAGTTCAACCACATGTTGCAGCTGGGGCTTATACACCCATCCACCAGTCCTTGGTCATCTCCCCTACACCTAGTACTCAAGGGGAATACTGACTTTCGCTCCGTGGGAGATTTCAGGCATTTGAACTCTATTTACTGTTCCAGGCAGGTAACCAATCACACTCCTGCATGATTTTTCTTCTGCATTGCACAGTTGCACAGTATTTTCAAAGGTAGACCTAGTAAGGGCTTATCATTAAATTCCTGTCAACCTGGATGATACTGAAGACTGCTATCATCACTCCATTCAGGTCCTTCGAATTCCTCTCCATACCTTTCAGACTTAGAAACGTAGCTAGTACGTTCCAGAGATTCATGGATGAAGTCACGCATGGGTTGCATTTTGTGTTTGCATATATAGATGACCTCCTAATTGCTAGTTCTACTCCTGAGGAACATGTCCAGCACTTAACACTGCTCTTTCAGCATTTAAGTACATGCAGGTGAAAATATATCCAAGTGGACCTTATCGTGAACTTGCATGCTCCCACGTTTGTTTTTATTGCAACTTTTGCTGGTATATCTGTGCATTCCTGCTTTCCTTGATTTGTATTTTTGGCTGCCAGTTTTTAACTTTCTGCCACTCAGAGACCACTCTCTCTGCTCAAAAAGTTGGGACAGATATTTTTTTTTCCAGTGAGAGCAGAAAGTAGAATCTTATATTTTCTTCCTTTCCTGTGCCTTTTTTGGCATTCCTCTGCTCTGCTACAAATTCTCAAAAATTATTGACAGCGATCTCAGAGTGTGATCATGTAGCAGAGTGAAGGTAGCTGGATTATGCCCCTTTGATGATATAGGCCACCAGATAGCGTGACAGCTGACACCTATGTATTCCAGTGTTTGGTGCTTTCCCCTTCTCTTTTGCCAATTTGGTACACACAAGGATTACCATTTCACTTGTGCCTAATGCCATAAACCATGTACGTTACCGTCATTCTAATGATGTCTTCCTAAGCTGATTTCTTATCATCATTGCCACAATAATGCCTGCTATGAATTCATTACAGTAAGTGCCAACCAGGAACTGGATGTTTTCTACTGCACACATATTTCTGTTACTTTCACGATCTTCTCTAGCATCTAAGTAGCTCTTACTGGTCATGCAGAGAGACTCAAGACACGAAGACATTCGATTTCTTACATGTAAAAGTTGTGTTTGCACCATTCTTTCTAATAAATTTTGTTATGGTAAAACAACCTTCATCTTTTTCTACACATCCAACATGCTCCAAAATGTTGATTATTTAAAGGTCTCTGTAATATATTTATTATTAGCTCCACAGTAAAGACATTATAAACAATGCAATCTTTATCATGAATTTTCAACTCAGAATAATGAGTAGTTTCCTACAAAACCTCAGCACATCCTACCCTTGAGTACTGTACCCCTATACAGGATAATCCACATGTGTCAAGTAGGTTACATTCAGTAGAGAGCCACATTCCTTTACTGAAAATTAACATTGTATTGTACTTTATATCTGTTACCTCTAAACTTGTAACAAATAACTTTCATTTGAATCTGTTAGTTCTATTTGCTATTTTTTATGATCCACATTATTCCACTTTTGAAATTACACACCAAAGATGTCTACTTTTCATTTTAATAACAACTAGCTTGGAACTTCTTTCTTTAAATCTTTCACTTGTTCATGACACCAAATTTATTCCTTACATTCAAGTTTTAAAATATTAGGGTTTATATTATAAGAAATAGATTTTTAAATGTTGAAGAATATGTCTACTTTGCATGGAAAGAATTGCTGGATCCTTAAATATCTTTTCATGTGGTTTATAAGTCTATTTTATTTTATAATCATTGATCATTCAATATCATTGTTTTTGTAAGGTGGTGAGCCGGCAGAAACGTTAGCATGCTGGGTGAAATGCTTAGCGGTATTTCACTTGTCTTTACATTCTGAGTTGAAATTCCGCTGAGATCGAATTTGCCTTTCATCCTTTTGGGGTCAATAAATTAAGTACCCACTGTGTACTGGGGTCAATCTAATTGAATGGCCCTCTTGCCCAAAATTTCAGGCCTTGTGCCTAGAGTAGAAAAGAATATCATTGTTTTTGGCTTTTGTATCATCATTGACATCATAATTACATTAATGTCTGATTTTCCATGCTAACATAGATCTGTACTATAGTATCTTTCCAAGATTCTCACATGTTTGAAAGGACTAAACTAAATTCTACACTGCCTTTTTCATGAGTTTTATTAGTCTCCCTCTTGTTGGTGCATGTATCCACTATCACTCTCAAAGTTACTTTATCACACAACATCATATGTCTATACTATGTTCAACTTATTTGAAGCTCACATTCAACAAATTGAACTTAGTTGATTCCTCTTTAATTTTTTTCATTTCTACTAATTTTTGTGCAAATGTTTCATTACCATGCAATATAATAACTCCATGATAAGGATCATATAGTCAACTGTATAGAAAGAGAAATCTTTGTTAATAGCGAATGCTGCTCTCTAAACTAGGTACCTTTAACTCCAGGTACTCTGTCATATCTCACTTCATCTTTAGAAATAACTAGCAGAAATACCCGGCTTTGCCCAGGTTAAAGAGAATAATGAAATCTAAAATGCCGTCTAGACTACGCAACCCTCAACTGTTAGTAGCTACGATACCATATTTCTACATTAATAACTCTCCAATCCATGCCAGCATGGAACATAGACATTAAGTGGAATGCTAGAAGAAAGTTTTCAACTCATATGTATATAAAGTAAATACACGTAATTCAGAAACATGTTTTGTGTATTTTATTTCGTAACCAAACAAACAGGTACAGATTATAAATAATGAAAGGCCAATTTTGGTGATTCATTTGACAGAGGTAGTAGAGAGACAATGCAATGATAAATCTGAGGTTGGATCTTGAAAGTTTGGATGAATGCTGCCTCAGTT
>NC_068991.1:52976667-53004384 GCF_001194135.2 Octopus bimaculoides
TACAGTATCGAAATGTGATTGTTTCAGTTAGTGGAATAGTTTCATTTTTAAAGTGAAAGTATTTGACATGAGTGTTTTTGTTTCACTTTTGACACGTAATACTTAAATAGTGGAGGAGATGTTATGTTGCCGTGGGCTCGAACTCTGCAAGAAGTTAAAAAAATTTTTTGACTAAAACACAACTGGAACCCTAAGTAAGGCATCTGTAAAATTTGAATGAAATTGGTTGCGTAGTTCTCCAGTTTTAGGGATTCACACACACACACACAGACAGACAGACAGACACACATTCTCATTTTTATATATATAGATTATCTCATTTAAATAACAAGCCATTCACCTAAGTAAACCATCTAAAAGGCCCATAATCTTCTGTTTTGGCTACATATTTTACAAAATTTGGTGCTACAGAAATTTTAATTCCTTAATTGTCTTCTAATTCCATGCAACATTTGTATACCTGGTTGTTATACATGCTATTCCTGTTGAACTAAACACGATCTTTTCTTAAACTTTAGCAACTCAAGTCACTGCTTTATAGCTGAAAACTGGAATTATTTAAAATCAGTTGGATAGGTCACTAAAATTTTATTTGCATTTGAACTTAAAAAATATAATTAACTTCAGTTTCAACAGCTGAGCAAATTGAACAAATGATAGTCACAATCGATATGGTATTTTATTGTCTTCTTTAGATTTCAAATTTTCTTAAGCATTCCCTCCAAAATTGAATTTTACAGTTGTTCTTTTCAATTTAGACTCTAACCTCTCATTAATATATTTTACTTTTTATTTATTCTTACAGCAATCAAGCGTTTGCAGGGCTTTCTCTTAAATCTGACTGTAATTCATGGTATATGTAAAGCGGGACGCAATCACTTCATTCGAGTATTTACATACACCAATATAGGTCAAATTGAAAAATACAAAAATGTATGTATATTTTAGACCTCTATTATTATTCTCTTTTTTAGCTTGAGAGATAATGTTTCAGCAAATTTAACGGTTGTTTTATTATAATTATATAACAATTAATGATTACTTTGTTATAAGTTTTAACAATCCATTAAGCCTGAACTTACCTCTAGTTTTTGTTGCATTAACCAAATGAGAAACATATTTTCACCTTGATATGGCACCAGCTTATCACTAGTAACATTTCCGAGTGCTGCAAGCTTACAATTTTATAGTACAACTCCTTACTGCAGAGAATTGTATCACCTTATGGTAGCTATTTAGAGGGATTTAGCCACTAAATGTCTTGGTTATGAACAAACCAAAGTGTTGATGATAGGCTCTTAAATATTAACTTTTACTGCTGTCTAATATTTTATGATTACAATTCAAATATTTTATTTCTACAAAGCTTCTATGAACAAAAATACAATATTTGCTAATATCATGTGTGATAAAATATTAGACACCAGTAAAAGTTAATATTTAAGAGCCTATCATCAACACTTTGGTTTGTCCATGAACAATTAGCAGAAGATTTTATTATTGCACATAGAGTTTTAATGGTGTTGGTCTTTTACAAACAATAACAGCAATAATTACATATTGAGAGAGACATACTGCTTGGAGTTTATAGCAAGCTTACTGCTACAGCAATCTGTGGCTGGCCTAACATAACTAGAAATAAGTGTGCTATATTTGTGGTAACAAAAATTCTTGTTGACTATCAGACATCTGTCTTAACCAGGTACTTAAGTGTTGCGAGAGTGGAGACACAACCCATGGGTGTTTCAGCATTCTGCAATTACTGCTAAAAGTGGCTTTTTTATAGGATACAAGGAGAAGATTCAAGAAGATTGACTTGTGCAATGGCTTGATGCTGATTCATTGCTTAATAGATCATGTGGAACTACTGTGGTTTGATCATGATGCATGACCGGTTACCTAGAGGTTCAGTTTTAAATCACCAGTACATATGTAATAAACAAAACTGTATTTTGAATGTGTTAATATTTAATTCACATTTCAATAACTTTTTTACTTCTTGTGGCAGGAACAGTTTAGCTTAGAAGAGAATAGTCTTTGTGCAGCTGACTGGGAATTAGAGCTATATTCTTTGCCCAAAGGTAACTGCAGCAAAAATGTGCAGCGCCAAATTCTGATTTTGCCCCACCATAGCAAAGGTAAGTAAACTTTATAATATTGGGTTCAAATTTAGGCTATGCCAGCAAATTCGGGGGAGGGGATTAAGTTGATTACATCAACCCAAGTACTCAACTGGTACTTATTTTAGCAACCTTGAAAGGATGAAAGGTAAAGTCAACCTCAGTAGAATTTGAACTCAGAATGTAAAAGCAGATGAAATGCTGCTAAGCATTTTATCTGGCATGCTAATGATTCTGCCAGCTCACCACCTTAACCCCAGCCAAATATTGGTTTCAAATTTTGGCACAAGGCCAGCAGTTTTGGGGGTTGAAGTTAATTACATTGACCCCAGTGCTCAACTGGTACTTATTTTATCAACCCCAAAAGGATGAAAGTCAAAGTCAACCTTGATGGAATTTGATCACAGAACATAAAGATGGACGAGATGTCACTAAGCATAAGTAAACATTGTAATACTGAATATTCAACATAAATAGGAGTTAAGCTATTTTATGTGGTTGTAACCATTTCCACATCCAGCATTTCATTAATTATTAATCAAATCTATTTAGGTTGACCTGATAGTACACTTGGTTGTGGAGGTTTTGCAATAGGCATGTGGTACCACTTCCCACATCTTCAAGGTCCTGCTTGGGCTGGTGCATAGCTATAAATCTTTCTTGAAACCTTGACAGTAGACCAACAAGATAAGAAATAAACAACATATGCCTGAATTTTTTGGTGTTACTTATGGATGAAGCTTAGGTATAGAACATTGTTGAGGAATAAACGGTTGTATCATATCCATAGTGGTGAGCATAGCTAGAGTGATGGCCAATAGATTATTGCTGTAGAGGAAGACAGTTGTGATGGGCAGAGTCAAACATTGGGGCATCTTGAAGTACAGTTTTGTCAGATTTATATGACACACATTGTCAACTGATTTTATGATGTTGAGTATAACACAACTTCCAGTAATTTTCTTAAAGGCGACTGACATAGAGTAAATCTCTAGTAGATCTGACTTTATGGAAGCCTTACTAGTGACCATTAAAAAGAGAGAGAGGTCTATAACCCTTCAGCATTCAGATTATTCTATCAAATGTAATGCTTATTTACATTGCTTTGAATTAATCATATTGACAGCTTTATATTAGTGGATGATGGATTGAACTATGGGAAAGGAGCACAGTGCAGGTTCATGTAGGGGATCTGCAAGGCTACATATATCTAATAGGGGAAGAGAGAGAAAATGAACATCAGGAATTGCAAAGGATAATAGCAATGGGGTGCTTAGATGACCCCACAGTGTACAAGGTAAGTTATTGGAAGAAGAATGAAGAATGACAGTATTTTGTACTTTTTCGTGATGGAAAATACACCTTTTGTGACAGTTATAACAAAATTGCTTTCTTCTATCAGAATAGTAAGGCATTTCAATAGAACATCTTTACTCCCAGGAATTACCGGTTACACCAGCTAGTTTATCATAAGTAAACTGTCATAGACATACTGAATTTGCACTTTATCTTCTTTCAAATCAGCTATATAGTTATTCATATTTTGTTCAAGAGAATTGCCATGTAGGATATAAACTCATATTCCTGGCTGTAATGTCTTGTGTTTCTGCAATTGATCATTAGTGTGGTGCACTAATGGTTTTGTTGTCCTCCACTCATTGCAAATAGCTGATAGGTCGATGAATGTTTAACATTCCTTTCACCTTTCTAGGAGAATTCTTCATTTAGACAATTAAAAAGAAATGTTTTATAAAAATAAGTCATTAAATAACGTAAGGCATATATCAGGTGCTGGTTGTGTCTGTTGAAGGAGGTTTAAAAAGATGATATGATCTCTTGACATAGCTGCCAAAATACCATAAGCAATTTTTCATAAGTTTGTGCTAACAGACTGATATTTTGGCTTGTTTTCATTGTTTCATTATTAGTCACAATTACCGTGCCAAACAGCTCCCTAGTCTATGTTGCTTGGTCTCCTACCTGTGATACAACCACATTTAGACGCAGGGCAATTTTTTGATATGTTTAAAAGTAAAACAAAAAGCATGTCTTGTACACTGGTACATACAGTACTTCTAATGAATAGTTTGTTACATTTGTGTTCCCAAACACATGCATACTTTAACCTTTTTTTTTTTTTTTTAATGTTTCAGGCAACAATGCTTCTGGCTCTTGGCAAAGTTCAATGACAATCACATACAGCTATCCTTTGCGTAACATTGAAGTAAACTTCACAAAAGCTCCAGAATATTTCAATTTTGAAAAGTATAACATTTCTCTTGAGAAAAATAATGAAATTGTTGATTCTAGAATCATAAAGAAAATTGCAGAGGTGAGTTATATTTTAATTTACTTTATTTTCAGTTAATATTAAATAGAACTGTAAGAGAACCTCCCCCTCCCAACAAAACATTTCATATTTGTACAGTTGTATAGTTGCCTGAAGACATATGGCTTAGTGATTAGGGTATTCAGCTCATGATAAGGCCGTAAGTTCAATTCCTGGTGGCACATTGTGTCCTTGAGCAAGACACTTTATTTTCACATTGCTCCAGTTCACTCAGCTGGTAAAAATGAGTAGTACCTGTATTTCAAAGGGCCAACCATGTCACATGCTGTGCCATGGTGAATCTCTCTAAGAACTATGTTAAGGGTACACATGTTTGTGGAGTGCTCAGCCTCTTGCACATTAATTTCATGAGCAGGCTCTTCTGTTGATGGCATCAACTGGAA
This sequence comes from Octopus bimaculoides, assembly GCF_001194135.2. NCBI lineage: Eukaryota > Metazoa > Mollusca > Cephalopoda > Octopoda > Octopodidae > Octopus > Octopus bimaculoides. The sequence goes on from NC_068991.1 coordinate 52,981,521, forward strand.
CACACATCGTAACCAATAGAGTGGTAATAGTAACCTATTAACCAATTTCTGGTAAGGCAACTGCAGGAGAAATACTTAGCCCAAGATAAACCTCTGTACTTGGCTTTTGTTGACTTGGAGAAAGCCTTTGATAGGGTCCCTCAATGCCTAATCTGGTGTTCATTGTGGAAACTAGGGATAGACAGTGGCTGGTAAGAGCTATACAAGCCCTGTACAGGGATGCTGTTAGTAAGGTGAGTGTTGGCAATGAATATAGTGAAGAATTCCAAGTAGAAGTAGGGGTTCACTAAGGATCAGTACTCAGCCCACTCTTATTCATATTCCTCCAGGCAATAACAGAGGAATTCAAGACAGGCTGCCCCTGGGAGCTCCTCTATGCTGATGACTTTGCTCTAATAGCCGAGTCACTGCCATAACTGGAGACGAAATTTAGGGTGTGGAAGCAAGGTTTAGAATCAAAGGGCCTTAGGGTTAACCTACAAAAACCAAAGTCTTAGTAAGTAGGAAGGCTGTCAAATCACAATTCCCTTCAGGTAGATGGCCCTGCTCAATCTATAGAAAAGGCATGGGTAGAAACTTCATACGATGTACCTGGTGTAAGCTATGGACACATAAAAGTTGCAGCAATATCAAAGGAAGGCTAACCAGGAAAATAGTTTTTGTGTGTGGCAGATGCACAGGGGCAATAAACACTGAAGATGTCAGAAAACAGATTCCATCACATACCAGGGGGAGAAACTAGAAGTAGTTAATGGCTTCCACTACCTAGGTGACCAAGTCTGTAGTGGGGGTGGTTGCTCTGAGAGTGTAGCGTCTAGAGTAAGAATAGCCTGGGCAAAGTTCAGGGAGCTCCTACCTCTGCTGGCAACTAAGAGCCTCTTGCTCAGAGTAGACTGTATGATGCAATGTGTGCGAACTGTCATGCTACACAGCAGTGAAACATGGGGCATGAATTCTGAGGATAGGCATAGGCTTGAAAGAAATGAAGCTAGTATGATCCGCTGGATGTGTAATGTCAGTGTGCATACATGACAGAGTGTAAGTGCCTTGAGAGAAAAGTTGGGCATAAGAAGCATCAAATGTGGTGTGCAAGAGAGGTGACTGCGCTGATATGGTCATGTGTTATGTATGAAGACAGCTGTGTGAGAAAGTGCCACTCCTTAACTGTAGAAGGAACCTGTGGAAGAGGTAGACCAGGAAGACATGAGACAAGGTGGTGAAGCATGACCTTCAAGCATTGGGCCTCACAGAAGCAATGACAGGAGGCTAGGACCTTTGGAGACATGCTGTGATTGAGAAGACCTGGCAACTAAAGTGAGATCGCAGCCACGCATGCCCGGCCCTGTTAAGAATACCCCTGATGTGTTGGGTGATGTGATATGCTTGAGAAGACATGTTGAGTCAAGTAAAACCAATATCGTAGCTATGGCCAGCTCCTCCTGATTGGCTCCTGTGCTAGTAGCACGTAAAAAGCACTATCCAAACGTGGTCAATGCCAGGCCCACCTGACTGGCTCCTGTGCCAGTGGCACGTAAAAGGCACCAACCAAACATGGCCGATGCCAATACCCACAGACTGGCTCCTGTGCCGGTGGCACATAAAAAGCACCATCTGAATGTAGTCGATGCCAGGTCCGCCTGACTGGCCCCTTGCCAGTGGCACGTAAAAAGTACTATCTGAACATGATTGATGCCAGGCTTGGCTGATTGGCTCCTGTTCTGGTGACACATAAAAAGTACCCACTTCACTTTTGGAGTGGTTGGTGTTAGGAAGGGCATCCAGCTGTAGAAACATTGCCAGATCAGATAGGAGCCTGGTGCAGCCGCTGGCTCTCCAGGCCTCAGTCAAACCATCCAACCCATGCCAGTATGGAAAAACGGATGTTAAATGATGATGATGATGATGATATCCCTTGCTAAATTAAAACCATAACACTTTACATTTTTATTTTCTAGCCATCTGTTACTTTTGAAGTTGATACTTCTGGAAAATATGTTGTAAAGGTAAAATAGTTTTATTTTTATTTCGTATGGTTTTTTTTAAAGGTACACAATTCTTTTTACTACAGAAACTTACAAAAGAACAAATGTTTTTTTAGCATTCTCTGCCCACTATTCTCTGGGAGGGTCATGGGGAGAAGTCCTCAGACACATCCTCTATAAAGTCCTATCAGAAACAACTGTCATTAAACTTTCCAGCTGGGTTCCCAAGCATGACCAACTAGGACTATGGATGTTATTCATCTAATTCTTGGTCTACTCTTGAGTCTCCTGCCAGTTGGCTTGGCTTGAAGAATCTGTCTTACAATCCCTTTCTGTAAAATTCTAATTATGTCTGTAGTATCAGAGCTGTGATCTCTCAATGTAGAAATGTAGCAGCTCAATCTGGAGAGACTCCCTCATCTATGAACTATGCACCCTCTCAAGTAATGTTACTCCAGATATCATTTAGAGGGACTTCATTTCAGTCGCTCATATTTGTGATCCTACTCTTTTGGTCATTACCCAAAATGACTGTGACTGTTGTTTACTGGTATAAATCTGACTGAAGGAAGGTAATAGATAACCAGTTCATGGGACATGGTTTAACACTTACTTTATGCATTTCATTGTATCTCTGGACATATATTGTACAGGCTTGAGTTCATAATAGCTGTAATAATCATCAGATCTGGAGAAGCTATATAAAGAAGTGACTTCTCCATTTTCTAGATTTATCTCAATTATTTAATACAACAGAGACCAGAATAAAATTCCTATCCACAAACTCCTGTTGTTTGTAAAATGATTATTTTAATAACAAGAAATTTCAAAAAAAGATGCATTCAAAGGCAAAACTATGGTAAATGAAAGAAAAGTTTCCTAATTAGGTTTACTTGACAAAAATTAAATAATATATTCTTAGATCCATGTATTGTACTAATGCAATACAATTTTAGCATAGCTTATGCTATGTAAAAGAGAATTACATAATAAAAACTGAAAGAAACTATACTGAATCACTTGTTGCTATTATCATAGTGACTCGTTCAAAAAATAGAATGTCTTTCAGAGCAATTTTCTTCAATATCCTACAATTTGAGTCCTATTTCTGACTTGCATTTTTTAATGATCTTCCTCTCTTTTCTGTTTTTTTTCCTATCAGATACTTTTTGTTTGTGACTATATTTTCTATCAGCTCAATGAAAAAACACAACAGAATGACTTATTCGTATAATCTAAGTAATCACATCACTGTGACGAACAGACAAAAAAAAAAAAAAAAAAAAAAGAGAAAAAAATGATTGAGTGTTGTATCTGCTAGAAATCATCTTGTTTGAGAAGTTTTGTAACTGAGATAATGCAACATTAATTCGAAACAATGTGAATAAATAAGGATTACATTTGATAAAGTAATTTGAATGCTTCTGCTATAAAGAATATATAATTTTAGAAATTTTCAGTTAGATGAACTCACAATATTTTCAAAATTTCTTTTTCTAGCTTCAACCCTTTTCAAATGATGAAAATAGATGTCTTTGTCGCACCAAGGAAAACAAATGCAAATTATGTGAAGTCACAAGTTCACATAAAATAGAATTTACTGGTTTGTAGAAATTAAAAAAATATTTTGCATTTAGTGGTTTAGGGTTAATAAAGTTGATTGATTTTGTGAGATTAGAAAACAATTCCAAAACAGTTCCTACATTTCAGTTATCAGAATCTGCCATAGATTTTGCATTATTTAAGGACTAATTATCTGGTTTCTAGGGGTGACATAAAAGTAAAATGAATGACCATGGGATTGCACATTGAAAGTCTCTGAGGCACAAGTCTGGGCAAGGTATTTTATGGAAGTCACTCATGTATATACTAGCCTCCCCTCTCCATGCCACCAATGTTATTCAAAGGAAAGACAAAGGCTAATACAGCTTGGCACCAGTGACAGTGCAACTCATTTGTAAAGATGAGTGAACTGAAGCAACATGAAATAAAGTGTCTTGCTCAAGAACACAACACACAGCCCGTTCTGGGAATTAAACTTACCACCTCGTGATTGTGAGCTTGACGATCTCATCATTGAGCCAGATCTTCATATGAAATTTATAACAACTGGTTCCTGTATCTTTAGACTGGATGTTGATTTTAGATGCTTCAGTTTATCTTGATTGCAGGAAAACTTGGGAATATCACTTGTGGGAAAAGTCCTACCCCTAATAGAAATTATGTCATATGAAGTCAAATATAATAAATTACTCTTATGCAGATTTAAAATTTTTCTCTATCTCTACTTCTTGTTGGCACTTTCAAGCAACAAGGAAATAAAGAAAATTTAAAATCTGTCCCCCCACTCCTTGAAAAAAGTCTTGATTTGAGCCAAGATGGAAAAGATGTGTGCCATCAAGAAAGTATTGGAAGCACATTGTGACCAATACTGTATAACACCAATCCAGTATTATTGTTGATACAAGTCACCTTGTATATTTAAAGGCTTTAGATATGTATGATTTACAAGATTTCTAAAGAAAGTTCATCCATAATTGAGTGATTGTTATTTTTTGATTTTAAATTTTACTATTGATAAAATTTTGACTCAGCTACAGATCAACAATAGTTATAGTGACAGCCTTGTTTGTTGTTAAATTTTATAATTGGTAGAAGGAATAGACAACCTTTGAGCATATCGTGTTACTACTGTTGTCTCTATGCCAAATCACTTAATTTATATATCTATGGAGTCATATATTGATAGCAGTAATAGAAATAGATATAAGTGTTCTGTTGTTGCTAAACCTGGAATTGTTTGATTCATGGTTACTTTTCCAGGAACAGTTTTATTAATATTCATTAGAGAAATACACTTATTAGATGTTGGGAAGTATTTTTCTCTTCTGATTTCTTCTTTAGAATGTTTCTAACAAGACAGTTTTAGTGGGTTTTTTAACCCATAAAGCACTGAGATTTGCACTTACATTGCATGGACTGCTGAGCACATTTTATGAAAATGAGACGACCATGGACACATAAAAAACAAAAAAATAGTTTAAATATCTTCTTAATATACAATGGTGACAAGTTTCACATCATCTGAAAAGTCATTAGTTGAATTATTAGTCCTCTTGCATTCTGGGGGGTATCAGAGCATTTGAGTGACTTTAGACCCCAACAAACGCCCATAAATTACATGCATCTATCTGGGCCACAATTGTGGCCCATCACACTTTATGTGTTAACCATTAAAATCTCAGACTAAAAGTAAAAGTTTCAAAATGAAATGGTAATTATCTAAGATATAACTCTTTAGAAATTGTGTTTTGTCTTTCAGATATATGTCCGAAAAATTCAACTCCAGAACCAGACAATATTACATATTTTATTATTGTGGGTGTTATAGTTGCAATTATTTTTATTTTATTCATTGTGATATATTTCTTTTGCAAAAGTAAGTTGAAAATATTTTTCTATAGTATAATATTGTTTTATGCAACACTACTTTGTTTAAAAGCCACAAGTACTTTCTTGATATTTTAACAAGTATTCGTAATGTTAACAGTGTTATTTTGAAATCTTGTTAGACTTTGATTCCTTTTATTAGCACAAAAACCACAAAAGATAGCTTTTGATTGAAGATAATGCAGAATTTAGTATTCAAGTGAATTTACAAACCATTGGAAGGTCATTGATAATAATAGTAATTACGTAAACTAGCTGAACCTGTGAAAACTTCATGGAAAACATAAAAAATGCAAGCATCTGTAGATAGTGACTTTATTTAATAACTATCGAATAATTATGTATAAGCAGGACCCAGGGAAATTCTACGGAATACAAAAAAATGTAAGCATCTTTAAATAGCGACCATATTTAACTATTAAATGATTTTTTAATTTTTGTGTTATACTATTAATGATCATAAATTTTTATGCAATATAATTTGATATTTTTTAAATTTGACACTTCATATACATGCACATTGCTCACTCCCACATCCCCAGGTGGTGTGAGCGTTGAGGTTTTTTTTGTTTAACTGTTACCACCTGTAGTCCAGGAGGTTTGAGCATTGATGCCATTTTTTTTTTAACTGGTATCAGTTGTAGTTAGTGAGTTCCACTTCCTCCATAAGTTTTCCTGTCCTGCTAACCAGCTTGAGTGTTGTTTCTCATTGTGTTGAATTGGGGATGCCTCCTGAAGAAAGCAGCTGTATCCTGCGCTGGTGGTTGAACAGTATTGGACTGAATTGTTGTTGCTCCTGTGGATTATGGAGGTGGTGGTTTGCTGGTATGGTGGGGAGGAGGCCGCTATGAGAGAGATCCAACATGGTTTGGACATGTGCGCTGGGATTAGATCCAGTTTTGAACTGACTTTTTAGAAATGTGAAGAGCTTCATAATTTTGCTTGTCATTGTTGTGCAGGGCTGTGCAAGTCTTCTTTTATATAATTTCAGTTTTAGAGCATGTGCTACTGAGGCTAGGTTTTGATAACTGCTTCTATGTATATGAAGGTAATCAGTTCTGGTTATACTTCACAAGAACTTTCAGAAAGTGTGTTCATAAAGTTGCCACAGATTACAGCCGTTGTAGTTTGCCATTTTAAATTGAACAGTTTAAGATCAAGACAGATTCGGTAGTACTTTCATGCTAAACTGCTGCTGTTTAATGTTATATAAATAAATGTACTTTTGAAGCCTTAACAGACACATCACCTGCAATTCCGCAATGCAACATGTACTGAACAGTTAACATTATATTCACTTCACTAATGAAATACTGAGGCATCAAAATTTACCAACCATTGACTAGGAAGTCAATAGCACTTGGGTTATTTCTAGCACCATTTGTTTATAGTTTCCAACTCCCTTTATTCACCTTCAAAATTTATATTGAAACATATTTATTTTCTGTTTCCTTTTTCCAAAATATTTTGCAATTTTTCAAGGGTTAAGCATATTTCTTAGTGAAATTGTAACAATTCCATTTATTTTCTCTCTCTTTCATCTTTACAGGTTCCAAAAAGCTTCCAAAGAAATATGCTTTGTTATTGTGCCTCAATGATCATTTTTTGCATGATGAGGCTGTGCAACTTTTAATTAAATATTTGGAAAATTTCGGAGTGATTGTTCACCATGCCAATAAATTTGGTAAATGTGTCTTTGAAGTATATGATATTGTTCTTCTTATAAATTCTACTGCATTGGCTGAGAGACAGAAGGCTTGGGCTGAAGGAAAAGATTATGAACAATTTTTTATGGAAGAACATTCAAGTAAGCTGACCAATGAAACATTCATATTGATTGATGAATTAAGCCTTGCAAAAGACCGCCATAAGATTATAAGCTTGAAATTTGACCACACTCCTGACAGTCCAGTGTTTAAGCATTATCCTTCACAAAATGGAAATTTTTCTATTCCAAGAAATTTATTTGACATGGTTAAAAGTATGGTTGATGTTTCAATAAAATTTCGAGGATTTTTTAAAAAGCAAGCATTACTGAATGCCATCAGCAATGCTGCAGAATATGAAAAATGCAATAAAAATTGGTTTTCAGAAAAATATGGTGATCCCATTCCTGAAAATGTTATCTCCTCTTTAAACAGCAAAGATAGAAAAAGTATGAAAAAGAATAACAATAACTTTAATATAGATAATTCAATTAACAGCTGCAATGTAAGTGAATTGCTCCACACATTACAAAAGAAAAATGATCAAGGAATGCTGTTGAACTTTTTGAACATGAACAATATTGAAAACAGTAGTATACTAAATGTTTAAGACAATCTACAAGCAATATTTTCCTTCAGTTTTATGTAACTGTATGATGGGTTAGGTTTACTTTGCAGTTTACTGTAAGACAGCTAGCCTTAACTGCCACTGTTGTAAAGTTTTATGAAATGTTATGTTAGGGCATGACAATCTTGAAATCCTGAATCTTTTTTCAGATGTGTGTGAAGTATATAGTACTAGGAATGAATATTTGGTTTCAGCTTACAGCTTGGTATATTTGTATGTAAAAGTTTAGTCTTTCAAATTAACACTGATTAGAAGAAAGATCACTAGTTTTTATGTAAATTATCTACTGTTATTATGACTATAACTACTACTTATCATAAAAAGCTTTCTCTGAGTGTTTCATAATCTAATTTAGATTCTTGGCTGTGTATATTACACTCAGATGTTCCTTAGAAAGGCATGATCATTTCTTCTCATTTAGCTCTAATTACACACATTTTTTTTTTCAGTAATCTAAGTCTGTAATTTAGTTTCAAATCTGATTTAATGCCAGTTCATCTTTCTAATATTACTGTTGTGTTTAAACCTTTAGCATTTAAACCAGCCATATCTGGAACCCAAATATTCTACCTGTTTTGTGTCCAAGTCAACTACATCTGACCTCTCATACCTACACTACAATGTCATTCTAATAGTAAACAATCACATCATCATAATCTCAAAATAATACATGATCAATTCATAATGTGAATAAATAAACATTACATTTGACAGAATAATCTGAATGCTAAAGGGTTAAAGATATCAAACGGCAGTGTTGTAGTGAAAAAAAAGTAAGACAGAAACAATTTGTATCAAGTTCCTGGTTCCAAGATTTCACCTCAATTAGCCACTAAACTTGTAATGTCCAGCTGTTGTCAATGAAATTTAGATGGACAGACTCTGCAGGCTTCATTCATCACCCAATAAACTTTTAAGGGTTACGGAAAACTTAAAGAAAAAAACTGAAGACACTTAAGTAACAGAGGCTGTCATGGTGACCTTAGGTGCCTTGTGTATTCTAAGCTGAAATCCCCTTTGAGATTAAATAGGTACCAATTCTGTACTAGATCTGATTCAACCTATTCCGGTGAGAGATATGCATCTTGTACCAATATAATAAATAAAACATATTCAAGTGAGCTGAATTTAGGAGCCAGTTCTGGTTCCATTTGAAACTTATATTTCTAATAACTTTTAAAAAATTGAGAATCTCATATTTTGCTATTCCTTCATTAAAATCTCAACTCGGAAGTCTTTTGTTGATTAAACTTGAATCCTTGCTATTTTGGTGCTAGATCATTTTAAATCAAACAATTCATCTTAGACATTTTAAATCAAACAATTCATCTTATCAGACATTGTCTGACAAACACAGAATGTGATATTTACTAATCAGACAGTCCAACTTCTTAAAACTTCTTTTTCATAAACCATTGTATATTTTCTTATACAAATATATTTTTGCTTTGGGAAAAAGACCTCAAAAAAAGCAAAAGACAATGAGAGATACATTTTGTTGTTAAAAACATTGCATTTCTTGATTGTTTTCTTATTTGTTTTAAAAATTGTTTACATAGATAAAAAAAAAATTAAATCTGTCAGGCAAAGTGATATTTGTTAAACATAACTATTGTTATGCATTTGTATAAATAATAAAATAAATTGTTCAAACTGTCGTGTTTTTATGAATTAACTATTAATATTTTTAATGTAAACTAACACCGAGGCTTGATCTTTCCCAAATTTATAGCAGGTATCAGATTCGTTACACACGGCCTATGTTTTTTGTTTCTTTTCTTCAAAAGATGTGCCCTTATACAAAATTTCAGTGACTGAAGTGTATAATTTTAGCCTTCAGTTTATTAGATTGATATTGGACATAAGTACCATTTTGGGACAGGCAAGCAGCTTTTCAATGGTTAGACTCAAATGACCTATCTATCATTTATTGCATTACTACATAACCAATTATACTAAGAGGATGTACAATTTCATCTCTATAACCTCAGATGTTGGCCACTTAAGGCGGGTAGGATTGGCTCATCTATAAATGCTCTACTTGTGTATGATAATGACAGTGTTTAAATATCAGTTAAGAACCTACTAAAATTTCATGTTTGTAGGCACTCTACTTATAATTTAAGCTCTTCAAACTTTACTAAAACACATTATTCATCATCATCACCACTTAACCTCTCTATTTTCCATGCTGGCATAGATTAGATGATTTGACAAGAGAGTCACAAGACTGCACCCAGCTCCAATGTCTGCTTTATGGTTTCTACAGCTGGATGCCCTTCCTAACATATATCACTTTATACATTGTCATGAATGCTTTTTATGTGGCACCAGCACTAGTGAGGTTGCTAAATAATTAGCAAAACAAGACCCCACATATGGCATGGCATTATTAGTATCATTATTTTACATCTGTACAGACATTAAGTGGTAAAAAAATATAATAAAGACACATTATATTGGCAGACGAAAATTTGATCAACACGGGCAAATGGGACTGTTGTATTAAGTGATTTCAGTGTAAATTGGACTTCATCAGCAACAGGCTTTTAACTACCAAATGTCTGTTGGTGATGAAGCACAAATTATACTGAAATTATGTGATACGATAGCTAGTGCTGATGAAATTTCATCTACTGTTATAATCTGTGCTTTGTTAGCATTTAATGTCTACACAAGATGATTTCTCAGGATGATAACCACAAACCACAGTTTACAGCAGAGTTTCTCAACCATTTTTTTTTTTTATCTATGAGCCCCTTTGATTACTATATTGTTCTGGTGTACTCCCATAGCCATTCAATGTTTAAAAACTACTTTTATAGAAACTTTTTTTTTCAAGATTCCTATTTTGTTTTTCACACATTAACTTCTGTAGGCTGAGCTATGTAAAACGCTTGAGAAAGAAACATCTGTTTCTTGCAATACATACATCTAAATCAAAATTTATTCAGGGGCCCTTAAAATACCACTGTAGATCCCCAATTTACAATTTTGTTCTGTGGGCCCCCCAAAATCTTATACGGACCCTGGTTGAGAACCACTGGTGTACAGCATTCGAAACAACAAGTTGGATGTCATCATCATTTAATGGTTTCCACGCTGGCTTGGGTTGGATGGTTTGACAGAAGTTGCACCTGGTTCTATCATCTATTTCAGTATTGTTTCTACAGCTTGATGCCATTCTTAAACACCAACCACTTTGAGAGTGTACTAGGTGATTTTTAAATATCACCAGCACCAACAGGATTACCAAGTAGCTTGCAAAACAAGGATCTGTCAACTGGGAGGGTGGGGGAGTAGTATCGAGGGTGTGTGGCTTAGTGCCATTTAAGAAATTTAAGGTATAGAGGAGACATGTGTCTTGCTGTAGAATAGATACATAGATACTCCAGTTGGAAAACAAAGGAAAGTGACTAGAGGAGACTTTTGCACTTGGTATATATGTTTGCTTAGTGGAGTCAAAAGGGACAGTTTGGGAGGAGATTTACCTGCTATATGTAGTGTGGAATTAAATGCAAAGTAAGTATCCTGGCGATTACTGTCTTCAACTCAGAGAGCTGATAATCTGGTTTGCATGGCATATAAGTGACTGACGTCCCAACATTCCCCTTGAGAATGAGGCCTCAGTCTGCTGTAGGCTTACTCATTTACAGCAGACTGGACAGAGTGAAATGAAGTGTTTTTCTCAAGAACACAACACTCCACCCAGTTTGAGAACTGAAACCATGATCTTGTGATCAAAAGAGCAACACTGTGACCATTAGGCCACACACCGTCACATGAAGTTAGATGTGAAACCGGCAGAAAATGTTGAGGCTTTTTCCATGACAGTGCTCCTTTCCAAATAATGGTTGAGATATGGTAGAAAAGAAGATTCCACAAAGTTGGTCTAGTTTGTAAGAAATAAAAAAAATGAGAGCTTACAGGTTATATAATGAATAGAGGCATCCATTGCAGCTTATATGCTGGTTTTGCAATTGTTGTTAGCTAAAAGTTTTGTAGTTAGTAAGGATGGCTGACTTTCTCTTTTCCCCTCTACCCCAGCCACCCCACTCACCCTTACATAATGATAGAAGCCATGTGTCTTTTCTATGGCAAGAAACCTATCCCAGACCCTTCTCTCATACTTTAACTTCTATCACCTAGCATAAAGCTCTCTTTCTCTCTCTCTTTCTCTGCTCAGTTGAAGAGCTTAGTCTTGCAAGCTACATGGCAAGCTCATTAATACTGGTGCCACTTAAAAAGTACCCAGTACACTGTAAAAAATGTAGTTGGCATCAAAAAGGGCATTCAGCCACAGAAATTATGCCAAACTAAACAGTGGTGCTTGATGTAGTTCTCCAGCCTGGTGAATCCTGTCAAACTCCAACCCATACAAGAACGGAAGGAGGACATTAAAAGAGGATGATGATGATGATGATGATGCATGTGTGTTTAGATTTACAAAAGCGAGAATTGATTCTCAATACATTGGAGTAGAATTTATTCATTTTGATCTACAGTTAATGATTTATTGTCATTCTTTAGTGTTTCTTGCCATTTGCAACTGTTCAAGTGTATTCAAAATAAATACATAATCCTAGTAAAAGACCAGTTAAATAATTTATGGCAAAGAGAACTACTCTAGATTATGAAGAAATCCAGTTGGAACAAAGGTAAGATCTTGTATCTTCTGTTCAAGAGTCTAAGTTATTATATGAGATAGATATTTATTAACTATATGTAGGTCACACCTTCTTGCATTGTGGGTGTATGAAGTTGCTCTATCTTTGTTATTCCAGGTTTAGGGAACATTTTTAATTTTGCTATCCATTAATTTCTAGATGTATTGCAATTAAAAGTTAGAATTCTCAATCCCTTGACCTGAATGAATGAATGTGTTGATTGAATCTGATCTTAAAGTTGTTTGCAATGAGTCTTCTTGATATCATCTGTAGATATTATGCTTGCTCTATAAACCGTTGCCTTAGAGAGACATGATACTCCAAGTGGTATTTTGAAGTTGCAAGCTGGTTGGGATAGTGGAGGTTGGCTACACATTATATTGTAGTATGAGTTCTGGGAAGCAATGCTCTCCATACAACAACAGTTTATCTTTATGTTATTGGTGTTGGAGAACAACAAATTGGAGAATTCAGCAACAACAATAAACATTCGGAACAAAACAAAGTAAAACAAAAAGGAATACAATTAAGGAGTTTTACAATGCAAAAGAAAACAGATTTTAAACTTGAATCAGTAACAGAACAAATCCAAATATGAATTAAGTAATTATATTTTATAAATGACTTTATTTTTTTATTACTATAAAACAACATATTGTATATATTATTGGATCAAAGGAAAGAATATGAAGTCTCTTGAATAAATATACTTCCTAAGTAAACTTTTGTAACATTTGAATTGATAAATTTTATACAAAGGTAAATAAGAGCAGTCACGAAAGCATGATATTTCTTCATCTTCTATTTATTACAAAAAAAAAAGATGAAGAAAAATATGCAAGGATAAAAAAAAAGGCAGCAGTGTTGATCTAATCAAATTGACAGTGTAACTAATTAGCATTTCTTTTCTTTGTGCCAATCAAGTATTTTTGTTTGCAAAATGTCCACTCCAAAATATGATGTAGTTATCACAGTATAGAAGATACTGATGAACAGACAGTACCAGCGAACAAATGATGAACAATAAAAACAGTAGAGCATAAAAACTAACAAAATACTCCAACCTATCAAAAACACATATAAAATAGAGCGAACCAAAAACTCACTTCGTGCTCGATATGGGCCTCTTGGATTTGATTTTAATTCTGCTGAGAAAAATTTCTCTGTATAAAATTGTTTCAGCAGATTTTCTTTTGTGCTCCACGCATCTTTACACCAGAGTATGAGGTCATCATGTGTTTGAGGAAGTTTTTCATTTGGAAATGTACGGACATAAAAGTGAACTTCTTTTGGAAAATTTCCCATGACGATATCAATTTCATCTTGAGGAATATTAATAGGATAAGCAATTGAAAGGTCCCAAATAGCTTCCATTTGATTATCTAGAAAGAGTAAATGAAAAAAAAAAATAATAAAGGAGGTGAATGATCTGTTAAGTGTACATAGAGGATAGTGTTTATAAATACAATGCTTGTTTTATTCAAGCAGACAAATATTTTAATCTCTTTGCTAGTGAAGGAAATTGCACTTGTGTGAAAATGAGAAAGAAATGTAAAACAAATAAAACAGCTGCAACAACAGTAATCCAATAAGAAGCTTCTATGCTGCTGCTCATGATGCTAGAAACAGCTACAAAATCTCCCTCACATCATATCCTGTTACCTTTAAAAAAAGGACATGTTTTAGATATACTAAAAAATTGAATGGCCATAGGTGGACTATCTTTTATTAATGGCCGACTCAATTAGAGCTGGCTTGGGTTTAAACAATAACTTTTGTTAGATGTGTTTTTACTCAAAACAGGCAGATTAGTAAACTCAATAAGATACAACCTTCAATTTGTATCAGTTCTTTGGTATTTCTCCTTAATTTACAGTCATACCTATCTTATTTGACTATGCTATACTACTAATAATTAAAGATAAACTGTATGGCTGTAGTGAATATTTATCATCATTTAATGTCCACCTTTCCATTTTTGCATGGGTCAGATGAATGCCCTTCCTGTTGCTAACCTTCACCCATTTCCAAACAAGTTCATATTTCTTCATAGTTAGGCATGTTTTGCTCTAGAAGACTGGAAATGAACATTGTTTGTATGATGTTGAAGCATGTTTACAATCATCACAGGAATGTTAGCACAGTGGTAAAAACATGCACACACATATACACTGGACCTCTTTCAGTTTCTGTCTACAAAAATCCACTGACAAGACTTTGGTCAACCTGGGGTTATACCATCCCAAGGCGCTGCACAGTGGGACTATCTGATTGAGAAGCAAACTTCTTAACCACACCTGCACCTATATATAGGGGTTGGACAAAATAATGGAAACACCTTAAAATTTCAAACAAATCTATTTTAATATGGGGTAGGACTGCCTTTGGCAGTAATTACAGCTTGAATTCTACAAGGTATGGACTCATACAAAGTTTGAATTGTTTCCAAAGGAATTTTTGTCCATTCTTCAGCTAAAATAATCTCCAGTTCTTGTAGTGATGACGGTAGAGGATATTGACTCCTTACTTATTTTTCTAAAAATGCACCATAAATGTTCAGTAATAATGAGATCTGGGGGTTGTGGTGGCCAGATAAGATGTTCAACTTCACTAGAATGTTCCTTGTGCCATTCAGTAACAATTTTAGCTGTGTGAATTGGTGCATTATCATCCTGAAAGATTGCATTACCCTCCAGAAACAGTTCTGCAACCATAGGATAAATTTGATCAGATAAAATGCTTAAATAGTCTTGACTATTAATTCTGCCATGAAGGGAAACCTTTGGGCTGGCAGATTTCCAAGATATAGCCCTCCAGATCATCACAGATCCTCCTCCATGTTTAACAGTTGGGAGAAGGCAGTCTGGGACAAATGCTTCTTTTGGCTGTCTCCACACGTATACTTGGCCGGTAGTTGGAAATGAGATAAAGGATGACTTGTCCGAGAAAATAACATTCTTCCACTGCTCTAGAGACCAATTCTGTAAGTTTTTACTCTACTCTAAATGCTTTGCAACATTTGTTTTTGAAAGTAGTGGTTTTCTGATTGCAGCCCTCCCATGAAATCCAGCTTTGTGCAGCTTCCGGTAAACAGCTTTTGTGGAAACTGGGATCTTGAGGCGGCCATTAAGCTCTGCAGTAATTTTGGGAGCTGTACTTTTGTGATCCTTTCTAACAATTCGCATAATAGTCCGACAGTCCCTATCTGAAAGCTTTGATTTTCTTTCGGAGCTTTGTTTCGATGAGGAGGTTTTTCCCTCTTTCTCAAAGGATGTGTTGTTACTTTCGAGACAGTACTTCTTGATACACCAAATATTTCGGCTGTTTTTGTTATGCTAGCGCCTGCCATACGAGCACCAACAACTTGACCCTTTTGAATGTCCGATAGATCTGTCATTTTAATCAATTTTCTGATGATATCTGAAAAGAAACAGCAATTTTAGCAAAATATATTAAGCAACACTAATAATAAATCAAAAAACATAAAAATAAACCAGCTTTTGACGGTTTTATAGATATTTCAAAATTACACACACACACACACATATAACGGCCAAAATGGGGTACCAAAGAGTCTCTGGAGTAATATTACTTAACAGGTTGCTTAACTCAAAGATCAGAAGAGTTTCTTCAGATTGATCTGCTACTTCTCCATATTAGCTCTAGTACCATGGACATGTAATTAGAATGTGGTGGGAAAGAATCGAAATGTGGAATCTTCAAGTAGAGTAAACCAATAGCAGACCTAGGGTTGGACCAAGAATGAGATGGTTGGATAATATCCATAATCTTCAGTTGGTCATGCTTGGAAATCCAGCTGGAAAATCTAATGATGTTTACTTCTGATAGGACCCTAAGGAAGAGATGTCTGAATACACTACCCCAACGACCCTCCCAGATAAAAAATATAAGTTTCAAATGATGTACACACACATACCCTTACGGAGGTGTTCAGCAATATAGACAAATCCAGTGGTTTTCGGATGTAAAACATATTGATATTTTTCTAAATGGTGTTTTTCAGCATAGTCATTACTCTTCTTCACAGTCTGTTCTGTCAAATCTGTTCCTTCGGGAAATAAAAGAACCTGCAGAGAAAATAAACAGCAAAATAGTATTTCAGGTAAACAGCTTTTGTGGAAACTGGGATCTTGAGGCGGCCATTAAGCAGATTTTTATTTCTTAACCTGTGCAAACACTGCCTGGTGCTTCAAACTTGTTAATGTATTGTGCACAAGGCAAGCCTTTTAAACACTAGTTTAAATATTTAAATGCATCAAATGACATTATCTTGTTCCTAGAAATGAATTTTTCAAAAATGATGGAGTCTATTTACTTTTGAGATGAACGTGTGCAAATAATTAACATCACATGAGATAGCATTGAATAAAATATATATGCGTGATGTCATTCAAGTGTAATTGGAAGAGATGAGATATCACTACAAGAATACAACTGGGAAAAATTTCAGCCCCTTACAAAAACATTCCACTCCATCCTTTACTTTCTTCAGGTCCAGTTTCCTCATTCTAAAAACAATAAAACTATGTTAAAAGAAAAAATTTTAATTTTTAAAAAAAAAATCCTATAAGCCCATCTTCACATCAAGGGAGAGAATTCTGTTTAATAGATAAGAATAACTATGACAACTTGGCATTTGAGCATCTTAACACCATTACATTACATGAAAAAGTCAATAACATCACATCTAGCCAGCTCGAAGGCTACCATAAACACTGGCTGGATTAACATCTGTGAAGAGAGTTTACTTTCAAACAAGATTAAGTGCAACTTCACCACAAGAAAAAGTAAACTTGCTACCGTCTCTCATCTCATAAAAACATGGAAACCAGGATCAAATTTTAAAATTAGACCAACTGCAATAACATTGTAGATAGTGTCTCAAAACTTAAGAGGGTGACCTAGAAAGACCGAAAGAAAGGAATAAGTGGAGAACTTTATCAAGTAATTCAGAGAAGGAAAGTAAAAAGCAGAAAGTAGATTTTACATGTTCTATGGCATAAGGATGAGAAGCATAAAATGTTCCAGATTGCAAAGCAGTGTTTAATAAAATATTGAAATGTTGTGGAGAAGCAAGTATGAAATAATGGTACACTTCCTTACACTGTCACCGAGAGGAAAGAAACATGGAAGTGTTATTATTGTGATTTGCTACTGAAAGATGAGATATAAAGGTCTTTCTCATTTTAGTTAATAGCAGTATGAGATATAATCTTTCGATAATGACCACTTGTTTCAGTCATTTGACTGCAGTCATGCTGGAGCACTGCCTTGAAGGTTTTTAGTCAAACAAATTGGCCCCAGGACTTATTTTTAAAGCCTAGTACTTATTCTATCAGTCACTTTTGCTGAACTGCTAAGTTAGGTGAGGACAAACACAAGTACATATACATACATGTCATCATCATCATCATCATCGTTTAACGCCCGCTTTCCATGCTAGCATGGGTTGGACATGTATATATACATATATATATACATGCATATATACATGTATATATATGTATATATATATACATATATATACATGTATACCCTCCTAATTAGAGTGTGATCGTTACCAACGTCGCCTTACTGGCACGCGAAAAAACATTCAAGTGAGGTCACTGCCAGTGCTGCTGGACTGGCTCCTGTGCAGGTGGCACGTAAAAAATACCATTTGAGCGTGGCTGTTGCCAGTACTGCCTGACTGGCCCTCATGCCGGTGGCACATACAAAGCACCCACTACACTCTCGGAGTGGTTGGTGTTAGGAAGGGCATCCAGCTGTAGAAACTCTGCCAGATCAGATTGGAGCCTGGTGCAGCCATGTGATTCGCCAGTCTTCAGTTAAATCGTCCAACCCATGCTAGCATGGAAAGCAGACATTGATGATGTATATAATTTAGAGAAAAACCACTATAAAACAATTCAATAATGAAGAATGTAATTCATGCCCTCCAGAAAATAAATATATCATAAAAACTTATTTGAAAAATCAATAAATTACATAAAAAGAATAACTGCAATAACATTGTAGATGGTGCCCTCAAAAGCTAAGCGGCTGGCCTAGAAAGACTGAAAGAAAGGGTTATTTGCATTGGTTCCTGATAAACTCTTGTTTATCCCGTTGTTACCTGCACTCCACGTGCATGGTGTGCCTGCACACCAGTGCCCGGGGATAATACGGGTAACGGATACCAATAGTATATATAGATATTTTATCCCTTAGTCGGCTATTATAACTGCTAACTCTTTTTACACACACACACATATATATCATCATCATCATCATCATCGTTTAACGTCCGCTTTCCATGCTAGCATGGGTTGGACGATTTGACTGAGGACTGGTGAAACCGGATAATATATATATATATATAAGCAGGAATTTCATACAGAGTACTGTGGATGCCATGGAGGAGTTTCAGGATTACAAACAGGTAGCAGGCGTCTAAGTCAAGTAGCACTAAAAGTACCCATGTAATCTAATTAGCAGTAAATGTGACTGTTCTCAAAAATGAAGTAAAGACAGGTCAGAGAGATTTTATCTCTGCTCACAACAAAGGACTCCCCACTACAATGAAAGGGCAGATTATATGATGTTTGTGTTTGAAGTGCAACACTGCAAGGAAGTGAGATGTTGGCACTGAGCACAGAGAAAAGAGAAAAAAAAACTCATATTAAATGAAAGAGAGGTAGTAAGTAAGAGAGAAGACTGTGTTACTACAGGTATGTAATGTAGACGGAGGATAAACAGCTGTATAAGGAAATGCCAAAAATGCAAAGTGAATGGAACCTATGGAAGAGAACCAAGGAAAATTTAAGGTAAAGAGGTGAAGACAAATCTCAAGATGTTGCATCTTCTGAAGGAAATGACAAAGAACTGTAATGAGTGACAACATCACATTATCAACACTGACCATTTCTACAACTTTCCATCATTCACTCACTTTTAAACATGTAGCTACCAGCAGTGTTTCTCTCTCATTACCCTACATCATTACTGCCATTCTCATTATACCCTGCCATGACTCTTCATTGTGCCTCTGGCATTCTTACTCTCATTACCCTTCTCCTCTTCTACATTAGTAGTCCTCTCTCCACCCCTCTGTTTCCTCCATCAACTCTCTTCTTTCTCCTTCTCACCTTTATTCATCAGCAATTGCCCTCCTTTCTACCTATTCTATTGGTCACATCCTAAACGAACAGAGAAATTGTAGAGCAATGAGGAGGATACTGCCTTGGTCTTGTAGAATGCAAAGTAACCTCTCTCATATTGGTGTCACAATACACTGTATCCAGTACACTCTGTAACATTGTTGGTTAACAAATGGAGACACCATGAAGTCAAAAGAACTCTCTTGTCTTGTGTTGTTGAAGATATGACAACTAGTGTCCATGCCATGGTAAAATAGACCCAGTACACACCTTAAGGTGGTTGATGTTAGGAAGGGAAATCAGCTGTAGAAACCGTATTAAAATAAACTGTACAAGACATGGTCCCCTAGGTATATTAACAATGATGAAACCAAATTCGATACAACAATTTTCATTTTGGTGAAGAAACTTACCTGTGTTGGGTAGTTTAAAACCTTAAAATAATTAAGGTATTTATCAAGTAAGATTTCATCACTGGTCCATTTTCTATCCAGGAATATTAGCACCAAACATTGCATGGCCCAGCCTAAATGATAAAGAAAATTAATAAAGTAGCTAATTTTAATATTAAGATTAGCTTAATACAAACACAAAAACGACCTAATTTTGATATTAAGATTAGTTTAAAACAAACACAAAACATATTTTGTAATGTTTCCAAAATAATGATTAGATTTCACTAAGTTTTCATAAGCCTTTTTAATGATTTTCCTTCTGATCAATGCAAAAACAGGCATATATGTATAATAAATATTTAAATACAATATTTAAAGTGAGGAGCACATGAGCATAGAATCTGCTTGACAGATGAACTGCAAATGTTAAAACATTCAAATCAGTTACAATGTCACACATCAGGTTTACTAAGTAAATAAATCAATAAGATCAATTTCTGTTCAGCCAGAGAGCAGAAAATAGAAAAAAAAGACTACTTCACCATCCTTCTCACATCATACAATAGAGTAAGTAGTAGAATATATTGTTTGCAGTAAACATTGATTTTGAACTTTGGCCCATTTATATAGTCATGTTCAAAAGTCTGAATACACTGATAAAAACATGGTTTTATGTTGTAAATGATAATGTAGACGGAAGCAAGGAATGTATTTTCTAATCAAATAAGTAGAAAACTTGAGAACAGTTTACAAAATGTTACAGTTGGAATAATACCTCCTCCTTTGCCTCCAACAGTGCAGCAATGTGGTCAGATGTGCTTTTTGTAGTAGTTTAGTATTATTTCCTGTGTTCAAACTGGTCTTCTCTTTTTAATCCAGAATTGCTGAAGCATTGAAATCTGCAATTTTCTTTTTCACACAATCTGCAGACATTTTTCTATAGGGCTCAGATCAAGAGATCTAAACCTACCTTTTATGCATTTTGTAGAATGGCAGGATGCACCCCCTGTTGGAATACAGTAGTTATTATAGCTAGTTATGTGAATAACAATGTCTCCAGAATATACCAGTATGTTTTAGAGTTTAGTGCACTTTGAGGTATTATTCAAATACCAGTTCTTCCCTTTGCTGAAATGGTCCCTGTATAATGATGGATTCATAATGCTTGACTCTTGTAAGTGTATACATGAGACTATGCTTGAGTTTGTTGGACAACAAATTAAAGGAATAGGAAATGCAGACTGTTTAACAGTTTGCACTAAACATGACTTTAAACCAATACTACATAGTCCAATTTTTATGGTCCCTACAAAATTATAAACGATCCTGAATGTTTTTCCATGGGTACCTTGAAACTGCAACTGACCTGTTATCATGTTAGTGCTGCATTTTACTGTTGCAGGTATCAGTGCTTGTATGACATTGCTAGATGTAAATGGAGATAAGTGATGAATCATACAATCAGTTTGATGATTTCTGGTATGAGGTCTGCCTGCTATGCCAAATGGTTTATGTTCATTTGTCTGACGAAAATAAGCTGAAGCTTTCAGGACAGTACCAAGAGATATTTAACTATGTTGGTACCTTCTTGAACCTGAGTCCTCTCCTATGGAAAACAATTTGAGTTCTTTTTTTAAATGGAAATTTCGTAAATTTATAAAATATTGAGGTCCCAGGAATGTCAAACAGGAGATGAAATTAAGAAATATTTCATCATTTACATATCAAAATACATACTTTCAATATCTACTTTTTAATTTATATCAAAACATATTTAAAATAATGCTAAATTTCATCTTTGTATTCATAATTCTGATCAGTATTGTATACTGTCCAGCATTATAAGGTTTTTGCCATTCCTGCCAGTTTTTGAAGATAATTATTACTTTCTTAAATGATTAAATGAAAATACATAAACTTGCTGATAAAATACCAATACTGTTATTTCTCAACAGACTTCAAGAAAAAACTGTCATTTACTATATCTGACAGAACAGAATATATAATCTTTTCACAATGATCACTTTATATCAGTGCTAACATATGCCGAAGTAAACACAAAGTAAATACTGTTATATTTTAAGCTATCCTCTTTCTTACTTTGTATTTCTACAACTTCTACTGATCCATTAGCAAATACTTCAAGCATGAAATCGAGTCCAAATTATTACAAACTTCTTCATTGCATATGAAGCAGCCTTTCAATTGCAATATTTTATATCACAAGGTCCACGTTATACAAACAACACAATGATTCATCTATACATATACCTCATTTTGTTACTCTTATAAACAATCCTCTACTTAATGCATATTTCCTAATATACACAAATCATCTGTACTTACCGGCGCCAGGAATTTTTTTTAAGCCAGATTTTAAAACTATTTTCAAATGTCTAAGAGATCCACAACGTAACATAAAAGAATATGCAAACAACCAGTCCAGCCGAGTGCGGTGATTCATAACGATCAAAGACTGCTCATCACGTTTTCCTGGGAATCCAGCAACAGATATTTTCACACCTAAAACAATTTCATATAAGGCCTGAAAATAAAATAAAAAAACCATCAATGGTTAATTTCATACATCTTTTTCCTTAGATATCTCTATATTACCTACAAGTATATCGATGCATAAATAAAATGTATCTTCTACATACAGATATATATATCCTCATCATTTAATGTCTGCTTTCCATACTGGCATGGGTGGGACTTTATATATATATATATATATATATATAATTAAAATTTACAGAAAAACAAAAGATGAAGACAGGTGAGAAAGTCTTATACGTTTCGAGCCTATGCTCTTCAACAGGAAAGAAAACGGGGAAATAAACAGAGAGAGAAAAAAAAACTTTTGGAATTATCGG
>NC_068991.1:53004501-53009010 GCF_001194135.2 Octopus bimaculoides
ATATATATAAACATATACTTTAATCCCCTAAGATCTCAGATATTTTTTCTGAAACTCTCTGATTCATTAAATGTGCTAGCTTCCTGGTAATAAATCAATATTAATTAATATCTGATTTTTTTACCCTATGTTTTTATTTGATTATATATATATATATTGCATATATCATGCAGAAATATGAAATACAGACACATGTGTGTCTGTTTGACATATCAATACACTGTATTTAATGGTATATAAAATGCACATCTTACCAAAAAAAAAGTTTCAAAACACCACTCTGGGTCCTGTATGCCAAGTTGGGCTTATCACAAGTTTTAACCCTTTAGCATTTAAGCCAGCCACACACAGTCCAGATATTTTACCTATTTTATGTTCAAACCAATCAGATCTGGCCTCTCACACCTACCCAACAATGTCATTTTGAAAATAAACAATCACATCGTCAAAATGCCAAAGCTAGAAGATAATGCAAGATTAATTAAAAACAATATGAATAAATAAGCATTACATTTGAGAGAATACTCTGAATGCTAAAGGGTTAATGCTCTAAAACCATTTTTCCCTCAATATGTGCCGCTGAAATTGGGGTGCATCTAATATGCTCATACATTTTTTGTACCTTCCAATATGGTATATATTCCAGTGATTATTTATGTTGATGAATTGTTTGCAAGTAAAAAGTACTGAAAGGAGTGTTTTCAGGACTATAATTAGAATAGTCTTTATTTTAAATTCTTTTACTGATTTCAACCATTGCACTGTAGGTCTTACAGAAACCTGGTGGCTCACTCTGTTGCAAGTCATTGAGGTGTTTCAATAGTCTGGTGACAATGACTATTGTAAACAGAGAAAAGTCATATGGGGTGCAAGATTTTTTTTAACCCTTTAGCATTCAGATTACTGTATCAAATGTAATGCTTATTTATTTTTGTTCTTGTGAATTAATCTTGCAGTATCTCATAACTTCAAGATTTCAATAGTGTGTGATTCTTTATTTTTAGAATGACATTGTAAGACAGGTGTGAGAGGTCGTATCTGGTCAGTTTGAACATAAAGCAAAAGGAATATTTGGGCCTGATATGGTCTGTTTAAATGCTAAAGGGTTAATTCTTCTTTATCACCCTTATGAAGCAAGATGGTATTCAACTCTTTCCATAGTGCAGGTATTTTACTCTCCTTCAGATAGCAACTGAAGCTTTGAATAAGGCTTTTCCATAGCTCTTCACCTCTTCATCTCTCCTGTTATGCCATCTTCTCCAGGAGCTTTGTCTGTTTCTATTAGTTTGAAGGAATTTTCAATCTCACAGACTAGAATAAGTGGCACTTCTTCCAACATTTGTGATGGTAGAGGATAAAGCTTCACTGATGATTATAAAATTTAGGGTAGAAGGTTTTGCATATGTCTTCCATCTCCCGTTTGTCTGTCACCCCGAACGTCCTCGTTCTTAAATGCCATCTCTCTTGCATCTTATTAGACTTTTCCTTTCTTCTGCAGCCTGCATCAGCACCTGTTGTCTGATTGCGTTGCAGAAAATGGAATACTTCAGGTGATTCATAGTTCTCTATTTTTCTAGCATCTTCTTCATTTCCTCCAAGATTCTTCTGTCAAGCTCCTTTCTGCTCTTACCTTCCACTTGCAACTTTTAATTATTTGAACCAGTAAATTGTAGTCCTCATCAAGCTCTTTAAGTTGACTCCAAATTTCCCTCTTGATAGTGGCATAAAGAAATGCTAGTCTCTAAATGTGGATGGAACCTGTGGAAGAGGGAGACTTAGGAAGACATGGAATGAAGTAGTGAAGAATGACCTCCAGATGTCAAGTCTCATGGAGGAGAAGACAAAAGATTGAGATGATTGGCAATTTGCTGTGCTTGAGAAAACCTGTCCACGTCAGCACAAACAAGGTCCTAAAAACACAGCAATTATATCTATATTTCTGTACCCAATCTGTCCCTAATGTATCTTCCCTTCTCTACTGATCTTCTTAACACCCATCCCTCCATCATTCTTCTGACTGCGGCACTACTCATTCAGCTGCTGTAATTTTGAGAGCATAACTGCACATATTCTATCCACCTGCTACTGAACTACCAATTACCACTCTCCCAGGAATCACTTCCTTTGTCACCTGCATTTTCATAATCATCTATTTCCACCTTATTTCCTTTCACCTCCCCTTTCTCTGCACACACCTCCTTTTGCCAATGGTAGTCTTCTCTCCATTACCTTTATTTGTCTCTCACCATTTCCACCCTCTTGTACTTCTGACTTTCATCCCTGGCACTGTGTGTCTTTCTTACACCCTAACACATTTCATACCATCTTTGCTGTCACCTTTTAACTCCCTGACCCACAACTACTTCCTCCACCTTCACCTCCAACACATATTCATCATTGACCACATTCTCCACCAGAGCTCACCACTCACTATTTCCCTCTTTTCATCTGCCACTCTCCTGCAAACTTACTTACCCACCCATATCACTTCTCTTATATTCACCTTCCTGTAACTTGTGGCTACACCCTCACACATCTTCACCACCATCCTCTTCCCTTTGCAACTGGGGTAACCACGTATCTCCCCCAAAGCTAGACACCTGTTCCTTTCCTATTCATTTTAACCTCACATCGTCTGGAATAAAACCACACATAAATATATATACATAGACACACACATACGAGGTGGTATCAAGAAGTTCCTGGACTAATTACGTTTAATAAAAAATAAATCATTTACTTAAGCTTTAATATCATCTCCTTTGAAATAGTCACATTGCACAGCAATACACCGATCCCAGCATTCCTGCCACTTTTGGAATTTGGCCTGGAAATTGTTTCCTTTAACCCTTTAGCATTCAAATTAATATGTCAAAAGTAATCCTTATTCATTTACATTTTAAAAAATTTATCTGGTATTATCTTGTAGCTTCAAGATTTGAAAGATGTAATTGTTTATTTTTAGAATGACATTGCAGGGTAGGTGTGAGATACTGGTTCTGGCCAGTTTGAGCATAAAATGAGCAGAATATTTGGGCTGGATATAGCCGGTTTAAACAGCAGAGGGTTAAGCAAGTTGAAGACCTACGATTCACTCTGGATCTTGACAACGGTGTTAAAATTGTGACGTTTTAGCTGCATTTTCATCTTGGGGAAGAAATAGGAATAGGGTGGGTGTGGAAGCGATACCATGTTGTTTTGGGCAAGAAACTCATGAGTGAAGAGAGCTCAGTGACAGGGTGCATTGTTGTGAAGAATCCAATCCTCCATGAATGTTAGGATTACCTGCATGGAGCCATACGACAGACCAGCAACATCAGCAAATGTCATTGATTGTCCTCTGACGATCCTCATGCACAAGCTGATGAATTTTCTCTACATTTCCAGGAGTGACACTCATGGCAGATCTTCCAGATCGCTCATTGTCTTCCAGGAAATGTTCTGCTTTTGAAGCACTTGTGCCACTGGAAACATTGTATATGAGCCATTGTCTCATCGCCGTAAGTGTGCCAAAGCATGCTCAGTATCTCTGTAGCAGACTTCTCAAGTTTCATGCAAAATTTCATGCTGGCTCTTTGTCCAAACTTCCTGTCCACAACAAAAATCACAGACTATCATCATCATCATCATCGTTTAATGTCCGCTTTCCATGCTAGCATGGGTTGGACGATTTGACTGAGGACTGGTGAAACCAGATGGCTACACCAGGCTCCAATCTGATTTGGCAGAGTTTCTACAGCTGGATGCCCTTCCTAACGCCAACCACTCAGAGAGTGTAGTGGGTGCTTTTACGTGCCACTGGCACGAAGGCCAGTCAGGCGGTACTGGCAACGGCCACACTCAAAATGGTATATTTTATGTGCCACCCGCACAAGAGCCAGTCCAGGGGCACTGGCAATGATCACGCTCGAAAATCCTACGAAGGCCAGTCAGGCGATACTGGCAATGGCCATGCTCAAAATGGTGTATTTTATGTGCCACCCGCACAAGAGCCAGTCCAGGGTCACTGGCAACGATCTCGCTCGAAAGTCCTTACACATGCCACGGAACATACATATAAGAAAAACACAAATTTCACAACTTGCAAAGTAAACACAGCGATGTCACTCAGCACACTGCCTCAAGAAAGTCACTGCTAGCTTTCACTGCACATGCAACCATGTGGTGCTATCTATTGGCACACTACAGAACTAGTCCATGAATTATTTTGATACAACCTTGTATTTATGTGCGAGTATATTCTTTTATTCTTTTACTTGTTTCAGTCATTTAACTGTCGCCATGCTGGAGCACCGCCTTTAGTCGAACAAATCAACCCCAGGACTTAGTCTTTGTAAGCCTAGTAATAACTCTATCAGTCTCTTTTGCCAAACCACTACATTATGGGGGTGTAAACACACCAACATCAGTTGCAAAGCGATTGTGGTGGGACAAACACAGACACACAAATACATACATATATAGACACACATACATACATACATACATACACACACTATATACATACAC
>NC_068991.1:53009020-53012170 GCF_001194135.2 Octopus bimaculoides
CACACACATATATATATATATATATATATATATATATATATATATATATGCATACATACATACATACATATGCATGCATATACAACAGGCTTATTTGCTTATATATATCATCATCATCATCATCATTTAATGTCTGCTTTCCATGTTGGGATTGGTTGGACAGTTTGACAGGAGCTAACAATTTGGAGAGCTGCACCAAGCTCCAGTTATCTGTTTTGGCATGGTTTCTATGGCTGGATGCCCTTCCTGACATCGACCACTTTACTGAGTGCACAGGGTACTTTTTATGTGGCATTGGCATGGGTACCTTTTATGTGGACCAGCATTGGTGCTTTTTACATGGCACCAGCACAAATCATACACATACAAATATATATAATTCAATTGTTACAGGAAGCACATACGGAAAGTGCTTCCTTGCAGCTTTAAGGCTCTTATTTCCAGCAATATAGGTGCTATCCTGCACCATTAGTCACAATTCATGACAACTGACTTTTACTTTTTAGTTTTATATTGCATACAGCCACCTTCATTATTTTATAATGTTCACATTACCATTTTGCTGAATTAACCATAGATTCATATGGTAATACTATATATTGACAGATAGGATTTAGCCAAACTATCCAGTGATGGCATAGTTAGTACTGATGAGTTTAATCTTAAGCGGAACTAGACTAGTATAGTGATCTTGCTCGCTGTGAGGTGGTTATCTCCCCAGTTGGTACAATGAAAGTGCTTCCTTGCGGCTCTAAGGATCTTTTAACTCTTATTTCTAGCAATGTAGGTGCTACCCTGCACCGTTAGTCACAATTAGTGACAATTGCATTTTTTAAAAGTTTTATATTGCATATAGCCACCTTTGTTATTTTATATATACATGTATGTATATATATATATATATATATATATATATATATATATATATAAACTCTCGAACATGACTCTGACAGCCACGAATGGCCATGGTGCACCCAAGAGGTTCCCCTCCGGGGTACAAGTCTGGGCAGAAAGTCGCCTCACCAGCGAATGCACACCCTAGGGTTGTTTTTATGGAAGACCAGCAGTTGCCCATGCATACCAGCCTCCACTCTCCATGCCACCGATGTTATCCAAGGGAAAGTCAAAGGCTGATACAGCTTGGCACCAGTGATATTGCAACTCATTTCTACAGCTGAGTGAAATAAAGTGTCTTGCTCAAGAATACAACACGCAGCCAACTCCAGGAATCAAACTCACAATCTCATGATCATAAGCTCAACGCTCTAACCACTGAGCCATGTGCATTCACATATATATATATATATATACACACACACATAACTATTTACATACATAATTGGTGCCTGTCAACTTGTAAATGAGTATGATCATCACCAATAAATTATCTTGTCCAATATGTTAAAGTGAATGGCTGACCTGACAGCAATGCCTATATTGAAATTTAAAGTCAATATCAGCTGGCACAACACCACTAATTCTCAGCTACAAAGCCCAATATTCCAGACACAAGCAAGAGCAAGATTTCCTGCTCTACAATGAAGCAGGTGTTATTTCAGAGTTCCCTTCTCTTAGAAAAATGTTTAAAGATTAGGGGTCTCTCACATATATACACATACCAACATTCACACACACACACACATACATACATACATACATACAAATATATATACCTACATAGACACTTACATAAACACATACTTAGTATAATACACTATAAGATGTACATGTGGTTGCTAATGGCATCGAAACATTTATGAATTAGTTATAAAGAAGTGAGTACAAAAAAAAATATACATAAATAATTAAGTGGAAAAACAGGAAAATGGAAGTTGATAGTCATTCTTCATAGCTTATATATATATATAAATAGACACACACACACACACACATATACAATATACATATTTATATAAACATACAATACACACACATGCAGTCATATACATATCTATATGCACACCTTTTATTTTTTACTTGTTTCTGTCATTAGACTATGGTCATGATGGGACACAGCCTTGAATAATTTTTATTCAAATGAATCAACCCCAGTACCGTTTTTCTCTTTTTTTAAGCCCAGTAATTATTCTCTTGGTCTCTTTTGCTGAACCACTGAGTTACTGGTATGTAAACAAACCAACACCAGTTGTCGAGCAGTGGTGGAGGACAAACACAAACACACACACATGTGATTTTATACATGTGATGGGCTTCTTTCAGTTTCCATCTACCAAATTCACTCACAAGGCTTTGGTCAGCCTGAAGCATTAGTAGAAGATACTTGTCTAAGTTGCTACAGAGTATAACTGAACCCAGAACCATATGGTTCTCTCCACCCACTCCCAGTAAACCACCAAATTGTCTCTCTTCTCTTCCCACCAAACTGAGCATAACTGAGTATGTATATATGTGTGTGTGTGTGTGTGTGTGTGTGTATGCATGGCAAATGTCTGCACTTTACAACTGTAAAGATTGGGTAGGGTTGAAAGGCAAATGTAATGAATGGTGGAGGACAACTGATGTATAAGTTAGGAGAAGTGGCAGCAGAGTAGAAGAGGACTAACAATGTGGGGCAGCAGAATGGTGATTGGTAATACAGTAGATAGGAGAAGGATGAGAAAAATATATTGTTAGGTAGGCTGCAGGACTGTGGGAGTGGAGGAGAGAGGCAGGTATAATACATGAGTGAGAGATGGATGGTAGTGGAGAGAAAAGAAATAATGGATGATGGGTCAATAACAAATGGGACGATTCTCAGCTAAAACTTTAACATTCAAACCAGCCAAATCCAGCCAAAATATTCTGCTTGCTTTATGTTCAAACTGATCAGATCCAACTTTTCACACCTACCCTACAATGTTACTCTAAAAATAAACAATCACATCATCAAAATCTCAAAGCTACAAGAAAATGCAGGGTAAGTTCAAAACAATGTGACTAAATAGTTCAAAAAGTAAGTGGAACCAAGGAAGAGGTGTAGTTAGAAATAAAAGTTGGTGGGGATGTCTTTAGGAGGAAGGAAACTGAGTAATGGGTGCAGCTGTGTGTAAACACATGCATGTGTACGCACACACACACACACACAGATGCACTACCATAACTCAGTTATACTCAGTATGGTGGGGAGGGGAGGGAAGAGAGATAATTTGG
>NC_068991.1:53012714-53018973 GCF_001194135.2 Octopus bimaculoides
TATATATATATACATGCACACACACACATACACAATACTTCCAGAAATCAATTTCATCAAATTGGATGAGTCAGCTCAAGAACAAGTATCACCAGTCATCCCAGTCCTTTGTCATCCTGAGATCAGCCTTCACCACTTCATCCCATGTTTTCCCTCTTCTGCAAGTTTCATCCATTACTAAGTGATCTGCACTTTTTTGTACAGCTGTCCACATGAAAATGCATTACATGTCCAATACCAGTGCAGTCTTCTTTCTTGCATGCTACACCAAATTCCTCTTATGCCCAGTTATTCTCTCAGCACATTTGCAATGATTTTCATGCATACTCACATTGCATATGAAATGGAGTATGCTCCATTTCTTTCCAGTCAATTCAAATCCTTTGCATTCAAGGCTCAGGTCTTACTACCATGCAGCATCACAGTTCTAATAGAAGTATCTAACAATCTGTACTTCACTTTGAAGAAAAAGGACATTTGCTGCTAGCAGGAGATGTAGCACCCCAAACTTTCTCCAGCCTATTCTTATTCAGGCTACTATACTTTCAGAGCAACTATCTTCTTTACAAATTATATCTCTGAGGTAACAAAAGCTATCAACTGCTTCTAGTGAGCCAGTAAAGAGAATTTATTTCCAGTGTGCTCTTAGTATGTATTGCTCCAGTGCATTATTACATCCGAAGCTTATATTCTAGGATAGTCTGCCTTTAATTCCACTAAATTTCATGTGTCCATAGCTTACATCGAGTACAGCATATGAAATTTATACCCACTCCTTTCCTGCATATTGAGCAAGGCCATTTCACTGAAGCTCTCAGGGATCCATCGTCTTTCTTGCAAACTAAATCCTTCATGTTTTCTAGGTTTAGCTTTCAGTCCTTGGTTTGTTTCCAAGCCTGAATTTTCCTCTCTAATTTCCCTATAGATTCAGCCATGAGAACTAGATCATCAATATATAGGAGTTTCCATAGACAGACTGAAACTCCTCTGTGATGGTCTGCAGGACTATGATGAATAGGAGAGGACTGAAGACTGAACTTTTATGGACTCCTACCTTCATGCTAAATTCATCATTGAAATTATTGTTGATTCTTACTCTACCCAATATACCATTGTACATAGCTTGTAAAGTGGTGCCCTGTCAAACACCATCTTCAAACTGCATCACATCTAAGTCTATTCAGTTGTGGATCAATTGTGCTAAGAATCTCTCTTCATAACCTGACCTGATACTTATACACACACACACACATCCAGTTTTACTGTCAAATTGATAGAACACATTGGTCATCCAGAGTGAGTTCTCAGGTTCACGTTTGTGGTATTATGGATGAGGAGGTTCTTAGTTTCAGACAAACCAGTACAACGCTCTCACATAGACTAACTATGTACTTGCAAACTCAATGAAGGGTAAAAAAAAATAAGACTACCCTTTTCCTTTCCAATGATGGATAGGACTTCAAGATATAGGTATTCCAAGATTACCTATCTTTTTACTGTCTACTTTTATAATTCATATTCTTTTGTAAATTAATTTGTAATTCGATATGAAATATTAATGTCAAGTATTAATGATTAAATGATATAAGTAATTGGGTGGAGTGAGTATTAGTCTAGGGTACTTGTCAAAGTCACAGAAATGCTGTTCAAGTCATGCGGGGTCATACCAGAGCTGAAGAATTCTTTTCTTTTTCCAGATTTTCCATACTAAAAAGTCAAAGAGTATTTTCAGTAATCTTTATTTTGAACAACATATTTTCAAATTTATTATTGGTTTTGATTTTCATCCATCTTTCAACAAACTTGATGGGAAGCAGCACTTCCCTCTCCATCTTTGTTTTCCTTTTCAAGTGAAACTTGAAAAAGTTGATGAAAATTTGGTCAGTGTGGTTTACCATACAACTCTCGTTTTCCAAAGCCGTTAAACAGATAAAAACTTCCAAGACTACCTGCCCTTTTCCCGCCAAAGGAAGGCAGCATAAAGATCTTCACAATAGATTCAACCAATTCCCAGATCCATCCTAAACGTGACAGCGGGTGTTCAACATGAACTTATACAAGTCACGCTGCTCATCATGTATAAACTAATACATTACTCCAGCAAACACTATTATACTATAAAATAATGGTTTCAAATTTTTGGTCAAGGCCAAGTTTTGAGGGGAGGGGTTAGTCGTTACCATCGACTCATGTACTTGACTGGTACTTCATAAATAATGTGAAATAATAAGAACAAGTGATAAAAGAAGCTTTTTATCACTTGTTCTTTCTTTTTCAGATAGTACTACTTCTTAATGGCCACAAACTCAGACTTATCTCTCAACTTTAAAAACCTCTTTAACCCAATTACAAGTGCAAAGTGGCTAGGTGTGACGTTATCAATCGTGATTTAAATCTCGATCACTCCAGGGCAGCTGGTAGAGTTACGATGTATTTCAGCATTGCAGCTACTCTCCCGCCGCCACCTCGATTTGGGTTACTTGTAACTTTAAAACTTTAATTTCTAAAAACGTAAAATTTCTGTTGAATATTATTAACTTATCGACTAAATAAATTAGAAATGATCTAGTCAATCTTTCGTTTTGACTCTACAAGCAGTTCTAATATATTTAAATTACTAGTAAAACTTTTAATTTGAATTACTTTCTAATACAATGTCACTTTTTGAAAATGCTTGTGCTACTTTTTATGGTAACATTGGTTCAGGTTGTACTTGAAGTTGGGTAAATTGCATTGATAACTCGGCAATTAAAAGTTAACTAAAGCATTTCTTCACCGTACGATATTTCAACTAGATGAAATCCGTTTTCTTTAAAATGTTTTTCATTTCCTTCCGAGAATGCCCTTTACAGTCAAATTCCACTTGTGACATTAGTAATGACAGATTTTATAAGTTCGACTGACGATTATTATCGCTTTGTCTTCAACGTTAAATGTAAATTGTTTTGACAAAGTCTCCAGGTAGCGAACTACGTTACACAAATGAATGTGAATTAGATAGTTTAGTAAAAATAATTTTACAAATATATCACAAACGGCAACAATTTCAGACGGAAAAAAAAAGGTTGGCAAGCATCAAGTGTCATAAAGAAAGCTCTTAAAAACAGGGATACAAGTGCGTGTGACATTCAAATTAAAATGTCATCTATCATAATAGTAATAATAAGAATAATGGTTTGTATCAGTAATAAGTTTAAGGGTTTGTATTCGATGTGCAAAGAGCAATAAAAGGTAATTAAATGGTTGATAATCTAACAAAGCTACTTAACGACAACCAGAAAATGGCGTCAATATCACGTGACAATGGTGCTGCCAACATTTCATGGTCAATGTTTTGTCTTTTATTGAACAGGGGAAAAGTTGGGAAAACTAAATGTTGAACTACATAATTTCACCATGAAGCATGATGGATTGTCTTCCATGCTGTTGTCTGACATAAATCAACAAACATCTTGTTGTAAAACTGAGCATACATAAAGTTAACAAACGACATAAACTAATAATAATTTACTTCAATTAACAAATACATTAACTCATGAAATTAAGTCAAAAGTTGCAAAGATTTCTACAGGAAAATATTAGATGTAATCGATATACATCGCTAAAATTAGTCGAGTGTAAATAGCTCTGAAATTGTAAATACAGGTTAGGAAAACGAAATGTTTTACTGTCTCCAGTAAATCAACAATCATCAAGTTGTAAAACCAAACCGAAGTTTAATAACAATTGCAGAAATATATGACATCAACAATTATATCAATTGTTTTATGAAACTCAAGTTCGAAGTTGAAAAGATTTTTATAAGATTTGTTTTAATGTTTCAATACTTGTTTACACACACACACACAGGTATATTATACAGTATGTATGTATATATATAGGATTAATCTTGAGCAGCATGTAAACAAAATAGGGAGATAATTAATTAGATGCTTAATTGACTGATAGCAGACGCTAGGATTTTACAAGTTCTATTTAGGTTAATAAATATATTGTCAGTGAGCGACAACAGTACGATCAATATTAATAATCTTCTATTTTTTTTCCCCACATGTTACAATAACATTTCGTTAATGTGACAAAACATAATTAATGAGATGCGGACGTTTTTTATGTTGCCTTATAACCCCTGGTCAACAATGATCGAACAGACTTAGGTTCAACGGCAACTCGGTCCTTTTAGGGATGTCTAAAACAACATTATCTGATGTGTTCTTCCTGCCCCCCCACCGACACTTTTTTTTCTAAGGGTAAGAGAAGATTTGCTGCTGTTTCTAGCAGGTTAGGCTTATGTAACTGACAAACGGTTTAATTTTCCGAAGAGGTTTTTGAAACTCAAAACCGATTCATAAACTCTGTTTTATATAGTTTAAACAAAAAAAGCCAAACAAAACACTAAAAACTATAAAGCGAAAATGTATCCACAATTATTTTGTTTAACTGTCAAGGAGAAAGAAAATAAATATCCATTAATTTAAAATTAATGTCTGCAACACAGAAGACAAGTATATTTGTACAATTTGCAAAAACCAACACTAGCGTAACATCTGCTCGTTTAAATATTACACGATATAACAATGTTTTTAAATTTGCTTTGCAAACAGAATAATAAAGTTAGTCGTCTCACAACATAATTAACAAAAGTGAAGAAAATTTCAATGGCTTGAGGTCGAAGTATAAAAGTTAGCAGCAGGAAAAACAAAACAAATATTAACAACGACATTACAGTTTCAAGTTGACATTAAAAAATTACATATATTTTAAATATCTAAAGAATGTTTGGGTATATACAGTTTGGTATCAGAACGAAAAATGACTCAACAAAGTCAAATTTGCCGTCGACGAAAATTTTTGCAAACTTCTATTTGTGAAAATAGAATCGATATCACGTGCAAGGAAATAAATGATTTATTGTAAGCAAAGTTAAACAAACTATCGGCAGAATATATTAAAGAAATGTTTTGTTTTTGTTGTTAAAAGCATGAATAAAAGCAGCAACTGATAAGTGGCGAGGAATTTACTGTTGGCGAAAAGTTCTATCGATCTGTTTCGCAGAATTTGAAAGTAGATTTATAAATGCTGGTATCAGATCGTACGCACGCAGCCAGAGTGGGGGAAAGGATG
Source organism: Octopus bimaculoides (assembly GCF_001194135.2). Lineage (NCBI taxonomy): Eukaryota > Metazoa > Mollusca > Cephalopoda > Octopoda > Octopodidae > Octopus > Octopus bimaculoides. Next base: position 53,017,839 of record NC_068991.1, read on the forward strand.
ATGTATATAGTTGTTTAGTAGAAATATTAATTAAACTTACCACGACGTAGAGTTTCCAGGAAAGGACGATCGTATCTAATAACCATCGTCCCCAGAAGGGCTCAAAAAGGGTAACTGGTAGGACGGGCGTCAGCAAGAAGAGTGTCCCCATCATACTACTAAGGAATACAAGACAGCTAAAGGTCACTCCGAGACACACTGCCGAGCGACTGGTCATCTTCAACAAGATTCATTCACTAACACAAGAATGAATGAACGATAAACAACGACGACACCGGTAGCCCTTTGCAAGCTGCTTTATCTTCTGCTTGGCTTCCGTCCGTTCCGCTCGAGCCTAGCTTTCTTCTTGATTAACCTTCTTCCTTTCATTTATTATTCAACCCTTCACTTTTTGATTTTGCTTTATTTTTTTTTTCTCCTAATGACTTCTGTTTATTTCTCCTATTTCCTTTCTGTTGTTATTTCCTTTCGAGTGAATAATTGTAGCAGGAATTGGGTGATACCTTGTCACTCTAAAACACCCTACGAGCTGATACCACACCATAAAGACTACTTTAACTACAGACAGATGAAATGACAGACTTCGGAAAGTCTGACGGACAAAATAAAAAAGATGAATGGAAGAGATATGACAAGAAAGGAAAGAAATGTAAGCGAAGTCGGCTAAGGGTAAATGGTTTTGGCTGTTAGTGCTGAATGATCGAGTGAGAAGATCTGCATGACGGTGAAATGTAGCAATTTGAATGGGAGGAGAAGGCAGAGGATACAGTTATAAGAGAGGAAGGGGAGGAGAGAGAGAGAAGTTAGGGGCAAAGGGAAACAAATGTCAGAGTTGTTGTGGAACTGGAATTGCAAGAAGATACAATTAATGACGGAGTAAAACTAACGACAAACTCATATACTACGCATGAAAAGATTTACTAAATAGACAAGTCCATTGCTATTTGTATAACCCAGTTTAATATTTCGATTGTGAACACACATTACTATTATATATAATTATTTTACTATAATAAAATAGAAACTTACTTTACTACACTTTATATATAAATATAATAAAATATAATATACCTTGTTACTAATTAATTGACGAAATAGGGCATTAAATTTTATATATATATATATATATATATAT
>NC_068991.1:53019505-53020160 GCF_001194135.2 Octopus bimaculoides
TATATATATATATATGATGCCTAAAACTAGAGGCTATAAGATAACTAATTAAGAGCAAGTTTAATTAGTATGAATAATAATAATCGTCTCTAGTATTTTGTGGTATTCATTTAATGGCCCTTAGAACCATAAAAGGCATTGGGATTCCATGGGGTTTCGAACTCAGAAACTAAACACTGTAATGCAGTTCTTTCCAAAGTTGGCCCCCAACGTTCAACAGGAGATATAGGATTTAATAAGGAGATAATACCTTTAATATTTAAGACTGCTATCATCATCATCATTATCATCATCATCATCGTTTAACGTCTGCTTTCCATGCTAGCATGGGTTGGACGATTTGACTGAGGACTGGTGATCCAGATGACTACACCAGGCTCCAATCTGATTTGGCAGAGTTTCTACAGCTGGATACCCTTCCTAACGCCAACCACTCCGAGAGCGTAGTGGGTGCTTTTACGTGCCACAGGCACGAAGGCCAGTCAGGAGGTACTGGCAACGGCCACGCTCGAAATGGTGTATTTTACGTGCCACCTGCACAGGATCCAGTCCAGCGGTACTGGCAACGAACTCGCTCGAATGTCTTTTCACGTGCCAGGAAGGCGATATATATACAGGTATGCACACACACATATACGCATACAGATACACAAAT
>NC_068991.1:53020594-53021512 GCF_001194135.2 Octopus bimaculoides
CATACATAGGTGCACCAGCAGGTATATAGATGTATACATACTTATACACATATACATGCACACACACTTATACACATTTATATGTGCACATGCATACGAACCAGTATGTATGCAAGTATACATACACAGACAAGTGCATACACAATCGCATAAACATATGCACATATATATACAATACACACATATATACAAGTATTCGTGTGTGATCATACACACATGCACTCACATACATGGAAGTATATACATATAGACACACACATAATTATACATATGCACTTCACACATACATATACACACTCACATTTACAAACTCATGCAACTACACACATTCACACATATACATGCACACATGTACAAGTACACATACACATGAGCGCGCATGAGATGGGATTCTCGTGATTTACATGTTTAGGGTAGACTCAGTCGATTACCTGATTTAATAACAGCTACCTCTCCTTGAATTCCTCTCGCAGAATGTACCCTGTTGCAACCATTCCGACCAAGAATCTATTATGAGGATAACTTCCTTTTAATTCTTGGAGGTACTGAACAGGTTATGGAGACTGTCCTTCATTCCTCACCTCTCTCTCTCTCTCTGTCTCTCCCTCTCTCTGTCTCTCTCTCTCTCTGTCTCTCTCTCTCACTGTATCTCTCTCTTTCTTTATCCCTCTCAAAAAGTATATATGTATGTAGGTATATGTATGTATGTATGTATATATATATATATATATATATACATATGTATGTATATATATATATGAATATGTGGTTGGCATTAGGAACGGCATCCAGCTGTAGAAACTCTGCCAAATCAGATTGGAGCCTGGTGTAGCCATCTTGTTCACCAGTCCTCAGTCAAATCGTCCAACCCATGCTAGCATGGAAAGCGGACGTTAAACGATGATGATGATGATGATG
>NC_068991.1:53022573-53024252 GCF_001194135.2 Octopus bimaculoides
ATATATGTGTGTGTCTGTGTATGTATGTATGCATGTACGCTCTTACACATTGATTGGTATGTGTTGTCCAACCCACTATCCGGCAGCGTCCAATTCTCTAACGGTTTTTTTCAAATGAATCAAGTCATAACCTTATCCATCTATTGTTTTCATAATCGGTCATAATGTCTTACGTTTAAGATGATTCCCATGCTTTCCCTGATGAGAAGGTTACAATTTTAATATCAAAGATCCCTATGGATCACACAGGTTGTAATCCTTTGAAACATATGTAGGAATAAAGTATGCAATTATAACATGCGTTTTCTCCAATCCTTAAATTCTTATATATATATATATATATATATCAAAATAAGCAACAAGGATATCCAGGGGTAAAGCAGTACAATCGTTTCATGCAACTCCATATAATTGAACAATTTAATCATTACATCAATTTAAAATGCAGAGCAATCCTCAGTTGCACAAAAATATAGAATTTAATTAAATTAGAACAGATGGATACAGTATAATTATACCTAAAATCTCCATGAAGTTAAGGAGATAGACAAAGAACATGTTGCTTCTACTACAACATAGAAGTTAATAAATAAATTGTTAAGAAGACTCTACCTGTCACTGATTTTATTTGTTGGTTTAAGGGGCTTAGAATATAATTTTATTAATGTATAATAAGAATGTTCTTTTACCTCAATACTCCTTTATTAATACCAGTATATACCTATTAATATTCATAGACACCATATGATGAGTTAGTATTTAAGTGTACAATATGTATAAATATTAAACTATTTCTGAATAATTTCTTTTCCTCCCTCTATTGTGGTAAAAGTTTGGTATATACTCAAAAGTATCCATAAATTTCTATCCTTTTGTTAATATATTCTTCTTAATAACCCTCAGAATAGCCATAAACTTTATCTGTATACAATATAGCAACATTGTTTTAAAGCATTTAACTATAGTACTACATGATAAGACTTCCTCTGTTTCATTATCAATGGTCTGTTTGTGGGAGACCCCGCTTAGTTGTCAACCAACATCTTGTTTTAAGTTTTCCTTTACCAAACCTCATGATTTTTATGACTATACCAAATATGATTTCTGTCTGCTCTCTCAGTCCTACCCCTAATAGAAAATGCCCTTTATTCTCTCAGCCTTAGATATACAAGGTCTGATAAACTAGTCTATAAATTAAAACTGACCCCATGAAAACAAATAAAATCAATGACAGACAGAGTCTTCTTGACAATTTATTTATTAACTTCTATGTTGTAGTATGTGTGTGTGTGTGTGTGTGTACGTATATATAATATATACATAGGCACATACACACACACACACACACACATATAAACTGCTCTACATCTTAGAGTGTGCTTCTCTGGATTTGTTTTTTTACAAACGATATAAATATATACATATATATATGTATACCGGAGTAAGCACATGAAATGTGCAACAAGGTGGAAAAAAGAGTACTCAAATACCAGAGGTAGAGTAATATGCTTTATTTAAAAGCAGCAGAAATATAACAAAAAAACCGTTACTCTGAGTTTCACGTTCCCGTTCATCAATGAACGGGAACGTGAAACTCAGAGTAATGGTTTTTTTGTTTTTTTGTTATATTTCTGCTGCTTTTAAATAAAGTATATATATGTATATATATATATATATAT
>NC_068991.1:53024271-53029274 GCF_001194135.2 Octopus bimaculoides
TGTGTGTGTATATGTGTGTATGTACACACACACACACATATGTATCATCATCATCATCATCATCATCATCATCATCATCATCATCATCATCATCATCGTTTAACATCTGTTTTCCATGCTGACATAGGTTGAATGGTTTTTCTTTACTTGTTTTAGTCATTTGAGTGAATGGTAAGTGAACAACAAGTAGATGCATTAGTTTGAAACTCAAGAAGAATGGAAAGTCTTCGACATTTCAAGCTTATGCTCTTTGACAGAAAGGGTTGAGAGGGAAAAATTGGAAAGAGAAAAAAAATGTGTAGAGATTAACGGCTTAACACGCATACATGTATATGTATATTATATATATGTGTGTGTAGGTGAATATATACACATACATTCACATACAAATACACTCACTCACACACACACACATATTATAGCTGTGTGGTAAGAAGCTCGTCTCCCAACCACATGGTTTTAAGGTCAGTCCCACTGTGTGACATCTTGGGCAAGTGTCTTCTAATATAGCGTCGGGCCAACCAAAGCCTTGTGAGTGGATTTGGTAGACAGAAACTTAAAGAAGCCCATCGTATATGTGTGTGTGTGTGTGACCACTGCTTGACAATTGGTTTTAATGTGTTTATATCTCTGTAACTTAGCAGTTTGGCAAAAGAGACTGATAAAATAAGTACCAGGCTTTAAGAAAAAAGAAGTACTGGGGTCAATTCATTTAACTAAAAAAAAAGTAGGCATACAGTAATGAAAAACAAAACTTGTGCACAAAATGTATTTTATTGATTATACAAACATATCAATAATAAACTGTTTAATCCCTGAAACGTTCAGTTTGCTTCTGGTATAACACACACACACCATTAATCAAGTGTGGACACCCATGCACACTCAAGCACAAAGGTCTTTATCAGCATCAATTTCCTGGCAAGCCTTCCGTATGAACTAAATAATGAACTAAGTAGTGGCATCAACAGAATGTAGCTTGGATGTGAAAACTCAGTGTTTTACACATCCCCAGAAAAAGAAATATTAAAAATAGTAATACTGATTTTTATATATCAAATGAATTCTAGTATTAAATTAATCTTAGCACCACTATTATAATACTAGTATAATCTTTACTGTATACCTACTTTTGAAGAGAGAGAGAGAGAGAGAGAGAGAGAGAGAGAGAGAGAGAGAGTTTTCATTTAAACTTTTACCCTCCTACGTAACCAGTAACTTGATATTGTTTCCTTAACCAGTTTCAATGTGATTTGTCTTGTTCATCAAACATAAAATATCTTTGTTCTGAATAGCTGTTGCTGCTATACAGGGTTTTAATTCCTTTATACCATCGTAAACATCCATAGGCGCAGGAGTGGCTGTGTGGTAAGTAGCTTACTTACCAACCACATGGTTCCAGGTTCAGTCCCACTGCGTGGCACCTTGGGCAAGTGTCTTCTACTATAGCTTCGGGCCGACCAAAGCCTTGTGAGTGGATTTGGTAGATGGAAACTGAAAGAAGCCTGTCGTATATATGTATATATATATATATATATATGTATGTGTGTTTGTGTGTCTGTGTTTGTCCCCCCCACCATCACTTGACAACCGATGGTGGTGTGTTTACGTCCCCATAACTTAGCAGTTTGGCAAAAAGTGACCGATAGAATAAGTCCTGGGGTCGATTTTCTTGACTAAAGGCGATGCTCCAGCATGGCCGCAGTCAAATGACTGAAACAGGTAAAAGAGTAAAAGAGTATATGGGATAATACATTTCTTCAGAGACTGTTACGAATAGAAGTATTTGCTTTTCTCAGAAAAAAATTTAATGCTTTAGCATTCAGATTGCTCAGTCAAATATAATACTTATTTATTCACTTTGTTTTGAATTAATCAAGTATTATCTAGTAGCTTTTTTGAGATTTTGATGATGTGGCTGTTTATTTTAAAAATGACAATGTAAGGTTGGTGTAAGAGGCTGAGTCTGGCCGGTTTGAAAATAAAACAGGTAGAATATTTGGGCCAGATACGACTGGCTTAAATGCTAAAGGATTAAACTTCAAGTCAACAGAACCATCATCATCATCATTTAACATCTGTTTTCCATGCTGGTATGGGTTAGACGGTTTGACTGGAACTGGTAAGCTGGAGAGCAGTACCAGGCTCCGGTTTGATTTGGCTTGTTTTCTTCAGCTGGATGCTCCTCCTAATGCCAACCACTCCAAAAAGTGTAGTGAATGCCTTTTACATGTCACTGGCACAGTGTGTCACCAGCATGGCATGTCAAAATGTTTTGTTTCTTTTTAAGTGACTGATGAAAGTCCTGGTAAACTTATCAAGAAGATTAAATATAAATGTAAATATCAAAGTGGTCTTGATCGAAGTGCAACAGTTGCTGTGCCTTTGCACTTGAAGTGTAAAGGTATGCACCCCAGTGCAGTTTTTGGAACTAGTCAGGTTTGGAGTTTTTTCTGTACTTAACTGTTGTTATGTGTGTCTCGTCTGAATGATAGCATTTTTAGGATGTTGTTGTTGTAGTGTTAAAGGGAGTTGTATATTGTTTGGGTTTTTGCAGATGATTTTAGGGCAGTTGCATGGAGTGTGAATGTTGCAGTTTGTAACAAGTGGTGTGTTGTATAGTTCTGTGTACTTTATAGTTTAAGGTGAATATAGTGACGGCACATGGCTTAGTGGTTCGGGGTACTTGGCTCACAATCATAAGGTCTTGAGTTTGATGCTAAGTGGTGTGTTATGTCCTTGAGTAAGACATTTTATTTCATGTTGCCGCAGTTCACTCAGCTGGCAAAAATGAGCTGTACCTGTAATTCAAATGGCCAGCCTTGTCACATTCTGTGTCACAGTAAATCTCTCTGAGAACAGCATTAAGGGTACATGTGTTTGTGGAGTGTTCAGCCACTTTCATGTTAATTTCACAAGCAGGCTGTTCCATCCATCGGAACAACTAGAACATTTATCATATCAGTTATAGTTTAATGAGGCTAACTGGGATGAGAGAGAGAGAGGGGGGTGGTCTAGATGCAGAATTTGTATGGAGTTACCTCCTCTTAGATGAACGGTTAAAGTGCCGAAAGACTTCATCTGCCCTGAGTCTGTTAGGGTGTTTGTGAGTGACCTTTTTCCTTATGCGGTTCCATGACATCTTATAAACCCAAGCTAGAGCCCTGACAAGTGGTACAACTCTGAGTTAAAGTAGATCTAGGAACAATAGTGGCTAAGAGGCGGTTCCACAGTCTTCAAAACCCTGGAACTCCTGAAACAGGGCCCCATTAGTGGATGCAGTTTAAAACCTTATTCAATTTAAAGCCACACAAACTCTCAACAAGTGAAGTTTGTGATAAAACTGTGAAAGCAGAACTTCTCATTCTATGAAAGCAACCATACTGTGCAATTACCAGAAATACTTGAACTTGTCCAGTTGATTATGATCTTACATGATGAAAGACCTATCAGTAATTCACCAGTCCAAGAAATAATTACCAATCAAGAAATGGTAGAACCTAGTTGCAAGGGTCATTTGAGTATAGTACTTTAAATGTACAAAGAAGACACATGGCTTAGTGGTTAGAGTATTCAGCTCACAATTGTAAGGTTGTGAGTTTAATTCCTGGCAGTGCATTGTGTCCTTGAGCAAGATGCTTTATTTCATTTTGTTCCAGTCCACTCAACTGGCTAAAATGAGTTTTACCTGTAATTCAAAGTTTTACCTGTAATTCTGTGTTGTGCTGAGGGAGACTCAGCATGACATGTGAAGTGTATGCATGTCTGCAGAATGCTCAGCCACTTGCATGTTAGCTTCACAAGTGTAGGCTGTTCCTGGAATCCTTGTTGTCAGAACCAACAAAGCACCAGTTTTAGTTTAAATGCACAAAAATAAAATAAAAATTAACCATAAATTGTAAAAATTTATGATGGAATAAAGATAACCAAGATAGGAGAGAGATCCATATCGGGACTAGTCTAAGAGGAAATTACAATGCTTGCAATACAATTTTGATTTGACTGAGAAAAAAAAATGCAATTAAAAAAAAATCTAAACAGTAGATTGGCAGACTCATTAGAATTTTTTTAAAAAATGTCTTGTGGTGTTTAATTAGTCTCTTCTATGTTTTGAGTTCAAATCTTACCAAAAATCAACTTTGAATTTCATCCCTTGCAGTTGGGGAACATTAAAATAAAGTTGCGGTTCAATTTATATACCTACATATCAATTTATATACCTATAATACTTCCTAGATATATTATAAAGGAATGCAATTATACATCATTTACATTATTTATATTTGACGGATGTTTGTCCTCATCTTGTTTGTTGTTAACACAACATTCTGGCTGATATACTCTCCAGCCTTCATCAGGTGTCTTGAAGAAATTTCGAACCTGGGTTCTCATTCCCAAGGTATTTTTCGATGTTATTATTATCATTATTATTCAGGTCACTACCTGGGATTGAACTCGGAATCTTGGGGTTAGTAGACTGCGGTCTTAAACACTACGCCATATGCCCATGGGCAATTATATTAGAACTAGAAATTTGTGATGTGTTAGGCAAAGTAAATCAAGGCAATCATGTTCGTCAGCCAGTATCTATTTTTATTCATCTATTTTTTGTTAATTAATTTATCATTAACTCGGCCCAGGAATTACGTTTTTCTTTTCAGATGTTCAACTTTAAGGTTAAAAAAAACTTTTTCATATATGTGTGTGTGTGTGTATATATATATATATATATATATATATACATTTAAAATGCAGTGTTCATTTAATACACATCAGAGATGTTTATAATAGGACATCTGACCCGCTAGAAAGAGCAGCCAAAGCTCTACACCACCAGCTTTGGCTGCTCTTTCTAGCGGGTCAGATGTCCTATTATAGGCATCTCTGATGTGTATTAAATGTACACTGTATTTTAAATGAATAATACATAGTCTGTTGACTAATTTTTTTCTCCTTAGACCACCGGTAGTAAATTGAATTTCTAAAATTTTTTTTGCTACCCT
>NC_068991.1:53029898-53039847 GCF_001194135.2 Octopus bimaculoides
GATTTCAATAGTTTGAGATAGAAATTTCAGAGTTCTCTCCCTTACTCTATGTCGGTTGCGATCTCAATTCTTTTTTTTTTTCACAAGCAATTTTCTATTTAAGAAATGTTAGGTTTTACAACGCAACTGTTTGCAGCACCAGAAAATCATCATCATTATTATTAATGCGGTGAGCTAGCAAAATCATTAGCACACCGAGCGAAACACTTAGCGGTATTTCGTCTGCCTCTACGTTCTGAGTTCAAATTCCGCCGAAGTCGATTTTGGCTTTGATCCTTTCGGGGTCGATAAATTAAGTACCAGTGAAACACTTGAGTCGATGTAATCGACTACTCCCCTCCCCCAAATTTCAGGCCTTGTGCCTTCAGCAGAAATGATTGTTATTATTATTGATTAGACTTTGGTCAGTTCAGAAAGGACAATGATTCATTCTTAAGCGATGGCATCACAAAGAATATATTTAAGAATATAATTTAAGGCTTTAGAATATTAAAGCATTTATGCAAATACTTAAACGAGTTGAAAAACATGCTATTCAAAATTTTGTTGTACATAAGTATGATGAATAAAACGATGTTCTATACTTTTATTGTAAATTTTTAAAGTTTATAAATTAAAAAACAAAATTCTCTATGTCCAGTGCACCTCTAACGAATGTAAAAGTTAAAAAATAAGAAGCACCGAAATAGAGGCTAAGTTTTGAGCTTTTGAATATCGCAGTGGTCAGGATGAAAGTCCAATCAGACGAACTTCTCTACCGAAAAGTCGAAGGTTTGGGCTTGGATGGAAGAGTAAAACTAAGTTGAAGATAACTTGTAGAGTAATAAAGAGAAACACAAAACTAGATGGGTTAATTAGTGGCGTAACAAGACCATATTGCTGTCCAGGACAGCCCTTCATTTTGGCATCTCCAATCTCCAGACTCTCAAGCCTATACAGGTTTATTCAGTAGATTCAGAAGGGCCTTTCTCCCATAAAAACGACATCTGGGTGGAATCTCCTCCTCACCTACAACTAGCTACGTTATTGGAATTAATTTGAGATGAGAGAAATTACAAAGTGAAACTGTGACGTTTGACATTGAATCGGAATGCTGCTACTGTTGGTGTTGTTGCTGCTACTGCTGCTGCAGGTAGTGATGGTGGTTGACGTGATAATGTCTTAGTAGAATACTTTAAAGGTATTTTTGTCCTGTTGATAATCTTTCTTGTGTGGTGGTATCAACATCAACTGCTGTCCATGGGCAATGTTTTCAAGGTCTTGAAAATGTTTTGTTTCGCTTGCATATCACAGTGTCAAATTTCTTAGTAAACCATTTTACAAAATGTAGGTGCGATAGCATTAACATATTCAATGAATAAAACATTAAAACGTAAGTTAGAAAGTAGTGCGTGGTGAGTGAAAAAACCCTCAATAACTTTATTAGTCAATGACTTTTAAAAAAATTTTCGCAACAAGTAGAGGAGAAATGCTGAAGTAGAGATGAAAGAATCACTAAAATTGTTATTTGTTTTACAAAAGTATTTGAAAATTGTTCGTGTGTTGTTTCTGAGATAAGTCAGTGTTGGAGAACAACACAATGGATTGTTTGAATAGAATTGGACGATTAAAAGGGCCAGGAAATTACAGGTGTTGGACATTTTGACAGCCGTTTTACTGCCATCTGCTTGACGTTGCTGATTCAAAGATGATTAAACTAACATCAGACGTTTTTTAATGTTTCTCTCGTTATCTCCCTCCTTCCCTGTCTCCGTCTGTCTGTCTGTCTGTTGGTATCTGTTTCTCTCTCACACACGCACGCACACACACACACACACACACACACACACACACACACACACACACACACACACACACACACACACACACACACACACACACACACACACACACACACACACACACACACACACACACTATCAGTATGCTTATATTTCATCACACACGTACGAGTATCTGTGTGCGGGTTTGCCCCTAATGCTAAAATGTACTGTCACCAAAACAGGCTCGTTGTCCTGTCAGCCCTTCCAAATAGTCTGCATCCAATCAGTTCCTTTTGATAAATTACAAACATTTCGTCAAACTCATGTGTAGCGGGAGGGACTGATGATGCCATCTGAATAGAAGTTGAAATGAATTGGTAAAATTTGAGCTTGAACTTTTAGAAAAAATGCAGTTGATACTGTTTAGTCTTGTGTTAGATTATAGCCTCGAATCATCTAAGAATAAGAGGTAAGACAGACATCCATTCATTGATCGGCAAGACTGGAAATATGGTATTTATCCCACTCAACCTTTGAAAGTATTAAAGAAATTAACATTAGAGAGGTAATGAAGAAGCTGAAGAAGATAAAAAATAATCATTTTCTTAATGTTAGATTTAAAAGAAATATAAATGTCATTTGGAAATCAGATAAATTATGAGCTAAGCAGTTTTGACAGTTAATTTTATAATTAAAAGAGATTATTTAGGAGTTTGTTTGGGTTAATTAATATTCATTATTTGATTATTTGATGATAGTTATTAAAACATTAATTGTGTGTGTGTGTGTGCGTGCGTGTGTGCGCATGCAATGTTCTTGGTGACTTCAATTTCCAAAACCAAATATTTACCATCCTTAATCTCATTGTCACACCCCATAACAACTGCCTAACCAAAGGTCATGTAAACACATTTGCATGTTGCATACCCACTTTCACCTTGAATTGTCTTATATCCCCATTAATTTCATATTAATTAACCTTGGCAGCAAATGTGCTTCTCCCCTAATGTAGGTCACTGAAGCCATCTTATTAATTATGTTCCTTCCCAGGAAGATGAGCTGGCAGAATTGTTAGTACACCAGACAAAATGCTTAGCAATATTTCTTCCATCTTTACATTCTGGGTTCAAATGCTGCTGGGGTCAACTTTACCTTTCATCCTTTTTGGGTTGACAAAATAAGTACCAGTTGAGCACCAAGGTTGATGTATTCAACTTTACCCCTCCCCCGAAATTGCTGGCCTTGTGCCAAAATTTGAAACCAGTTATATCCCTTCCCATATTTCCCACACCAAATCCCACAACTAATTTCATCAAGAGATTCACATGTAGCTACACAGCAGCACTACACACAGTATAAACTAAGGAATCTCTACAAAGTGACTTTTACCTACCATTACAACTTTGTAAAACTACAAACACCTAAACACATATGGAACACCCAAGAACATTATTGTCTTTTATATTTTAGTTACTTCAGTCATTAGACAGCAGCCATGCTGGAGCACTGCCGTGAAGAATTTTTCGTTGGATGATTTGATCACAGCACCTACCTTTTTTTTAAGCCTGGTACTTATTCTATTGAACTCCTTTGTTGAACTGCTAAGTTATGGTGATATAAACACACCGACACCAGTTGTCAAACAGTGGTGGGGTACAAACACAGACACAAATGCACACACACACACACACACACATACAATGAGCGTCTTTCAGTTTCTATCTACCAAATCCACTCTCAAGACTTTGGTCAGCCTGTGACTTAACGATATTCATAATAATGATTTTTAACACTGACACAAAACTACAGATTTTGAGAAAAAAATGTTGTCACTGACATTGGTTGCACTTCTTGTTTGCTATTTTATTTTAATCAACTCCAGGAGGGTAAAAAGTAAAGCCAACTTAGGTGGAATTTGAACTCAGAACAAAAATGCTTGTAACTAAGTATAATACCGTATTTTATCTGATGCCTTGATTTTTGCTTTGGAAGCAAGACAACTAATTTTGGGAGATATATTAATTTTAATTGATCTCAATACTTTACTGTAAAACAATTTTATCAACCCTAAACATCTTCATGATATTGAATGCTGATTTTAAATTTTGGTACAAGGCCGACAAGTCTGGGGGAGGTGGTAAGTTGATTAAATTGACCTCAGTGCTCAACTGGTACTTATTTTATCAACACTGAAAAGATGAAGGTCAAATTTGATCTCAGCAAAATTTCAAATCAGAATGTAAAGATGGATGAATTGCCACTAAGCATTTTGCCCGACATGCTAAGACTTTTGTCAGCTTGCCACTTTATGATTTTGAATATTGGCAAACTTTCTACTTACTGTATTTCTTTTAAGTAAATAAGACTAATATCTTACTTTCTGTCTAGCTTCTGGGTGTCCCTGCTACCTGCTTTCATTGACTCCTCCAAACTTGGTTGTTATCTCTTAGAGTCTTATCTACAACACTCTTCAAATAACATGTTGCTTGCTGTTTGGTTGGTCATAGAAGAGGTCAATATTAAGTTATTTTCTGTAAGATATTAACTTCAGATTTGTCCTGGAATTCCGTTTTTTATGTGTGAATTTAGGGTCATATGGAACCCAAAATATTAACAAATTTCATTTTTTTAAATTTTTTTATCTCAAGATATGAGTTGAAGTATTTTGCTTATGAAATGATATGTCCTTAGTCTATAAAGTTAACCTAATTTCAAGCTGTGTGTTACAATATCACATCTCTCATGTTAAATAATGTCAAGATAAAGAGATCATGTCCTCTCATCTAGATTTAGAAACATCAGTCTGATAGCAAATAACAATACTTCAATTCATCTTTCAATTAACAGTCCAAGTTGACATGTTTAATGTGTTTGTCCTCTTTATGAAAGCTCATCAATAAAATATAGCTTTTTTGTAAGCCATCAAAGTATGAATATTCACCTTTCCATGCTGACATGGGTTAAAGAAATTCCTTGTGTTAGGTTTTTTTCTGCCAACCCTTACCTATTTTCAAGTAAGGTGATATTTCCCCTCGTCCCTTAAACAGGACCAGCACAATAACTGGTTATGTTTTCATAGAAACCTGCAAACGAATGACTGCTTGTATGATGGTACACTTTGTTTACAAACAGAAAAACATAGAAATACAAACACACATACACACATACAATGTCTACCAAATTCACTCACAAGACTTTGGTCACCCAGAGCTATAGAAAAAAAACATGGGCCAAAGTGCTACTATGTGGGAGTGAATCTGAACCCATATAGTTGTGAAATGAACTTCTTAATCACACAACCATAGATACACACATGTATCTGGAATGTTGTACTTTTATTAGGACCACTCATGGAGGCCAAGGTCAAAGAAGAGAAGTGAGACTAAATGTGACCTGTCTCCACTTCAAGATTCCCATGGCCTAGCAAGTGGACGTTGATGAAAACAATGGCTGAACTGGCAGAGGATGGCAATGACAGAGTCTGGCTGATACCACTTTAGACTGCGACCAATTCAGAGGAAATCTGTCGCAATTTCATCATTTGATATTGCCTGTTTCAGTTTACATCTTCTGCAGACGATGGTTCTAAAACTATTGTGCATATGTGGGTCACATCCTAGCAAGTTGAGACCCACTCTAAATAAATCCACAGCATTTGGTATTTCTATCTGCTGATATTTCCTTCAGCTAAGAAAAATTGAAATTCTAACATAAGAAACAGCCACTGTCACCAATATATCGTCATCATTATTATCATCCTTTAACATCCATTTTCCATGTTGGAATGAGTTGGACAGTTTGGCCAGAGCTGAGAGCTGCACCAGGTCATAGTCTGATTTGGCTTGGTTTCTACAGCTGGATGCCCTTCCTAATGCCAACCACACCAAGAATGCTTTTGCTTGCCACTGACACAAGCACTTTTATGTAGCACCAGCACTTTTATGTAGCACCAGCACCAGATTTTTGCAGGTCAATCCTCGTCACCAACGGATGTGGCTTTAACACTTCTGCTGTGGAGGACAAGTCTCCTTGAGTACAGCAAGACACCAGATATCTTGGTCCTTTGTCATCTTAGCCAAAAGTTTCAGTGTCTTAAAGGTCATCCTTCAGCATTTCATTCCATGTCTTCCTGGGTCTCCCTCTTCCATGAGTTCCATTTACTTTGAGTGAACGACACTTCTTTATGGCGCTATCAGCATCCATCTGCATCACTTGACCAACCCAACGTAGTCTCCTCTCTCTGGCACAGTGCATCTAATTCCTCTTATGCTTAACCTCTCTCTCAATATACTAACACTCTGTTGCACATGTACACTTACATTACACACTCAGCGGAGCATACTAACCGCATTTCCCTCTAGTCTTTGTATGTCCTCTGCATTCAGGGCCCACATCTCACTATCATGTAGAATTACAGTTTGTATGCATGCATCATAAAATCTTCTTTTCACTTGGAGAGAGAAAACTTTGGTTATCAACAGAGGTAAAAGCTCTCTGAATTTTCTCCACCCTACTCTAGCTATTACACTCTCTGTACATCCTCCTCCACTACTAATTTGTTCCCCTAGGTAGCAGAAATTATCCACTACCTCTAAAGAGCCTCTGGGGTATTTGAGTACTCTGTGTGAAGTGGTTGACATTAGAAAGGTCACCCAGTTGCAAAAGAAACCATGCCAAAGCAGACTTTGAAGCATGATGCATTCCTTGAAACTAATGGATCCTATTAAACTATCCAACCTATGCCAACATGGAAGGCAAACATTGAAAGATGATTGATAGTTAATGGTACATACACATACACACTCACAGATGCACACATATATACATATATGTATACACATACAGTCACATACAGTTGATCTCTTTGTTTTCTTGTCTTAACTAAAGTACTGAAAACATACTTTCCTCAGACAGTGACATCATAATATATCATTAACTTTGGTACATTTTAAATGCAATCTCACAGTGGCTGCTTTGTATCCTAATTAATGTATTACAGAAGCATTTGATTATTAGCCCCAGGCCAGCAGTCTTTGAACAGCTCTATGATAAAAGGCAATCCATCCATAACCATCCAATCTATTATTCAAACTGTCTATCTAAGACTATATTTTCTAATGTGTCCTTCATGTTTACAAAGTTAGTAAGGTTTAATTTGAGGGGTATTTTAGTTGCTATTTCTAGCAGGTCAAACATCCATGTAGAGACGCACTCACTGGTTTGACAGTAGCTGGTCTGTTTAATGCAGTGTCACTGTTGCTGCTGTTAAGAACTTCTGATAAGAAACTAGCTGTGATTATGAATTACTTTTCTCTCCATATTATCTATTTATTTATTACAAAATCTCTAGTTTAAGAAGAATTTTTTTAATAATTTTACCCAGTCACATTGGTATTATTTGATTAAGAGTAAATAGTCACTTTTTCCTAAACCGAAATCTAGTTTGTAATTTTACAATTAAAAAAGTGTTTATTTTAGTATTGGAATTATTGGAATGATGCTTTGTAATCAGATGCTCTGACACAAGTCAACAGAAGGTAGTTAGATTACAGTGTCATTCAGGACTGGTTGCTGGGCAGTTCACTAGAGTCTGCCCTGTGAGAATTCAAACATTGATGCTATGCACCATAAAAAATACTGTGTTCTATTCTGTCTTTATGAAAAATGTTTAATGTTTATTAAGTTCTTGACTTGAAGTTTAGGATTGTATCATTCCTTGCACTAAATTATAAGAAGGAACGGGGGAGGAGGAGGAGATTAAGGATATGTATGTGTGTGTATGTGTGCGTGTATATATATATCCTTTAATGTCCATTTTCCATGCTGGCATGGGTTGCACACACACACACACACACACACACAGTATACTATGTGTATGTGTATGTGTATGTGTGTGTGTGTATGTACATACATATACATATATTTGTATGTATATATATATATATATATATATATATATACACATACATACATACATATATATACATACATACATACATATATATATAAATGCGTGCATGTGTGTGTGTGTGTGTTAACTGGTCTTAGCCTTTGGGTAGCAATTTCAAACCATTCCTAAGCTATTTCAGATATGTAGTTGACTTGTGATAAGCAGACTGTCCCAAAATAGTTCCCACTCTCCCATTCACTCTCTCTCCTGCTATCTTTGACATACTCCAGCTGTATACAACTAGCAACATTCATTCAAATCCCTCTAAATATTTACAGTAGTGGACTAAAAGTCATAAATATGTTGGCTTGTTTTTGAATTAAACTGTTTATTTTTGGACATTCTTTTTATAGATGCCTTCTTTAGAAGAGAAAGATGAAAAAACACAGTGTTCTATACAACACGAAGCTAACTTCACAAATATTTATGATTGAATCCCTCATTCAGTTAATTTTATTAGAAGGGTTTTTTCCAGTTTTTATTTCACTAATTAGCAAAAGAAAAAAAAAAACTTGAGTCTGAAGAAATTTGTGAAGATCTGCATCAACAATAAAAAGAAGAAAGTTAAAGTTCTTACCACAGGCATGGGCATGGCTGTATGGTAAGAAGCTTGCTTCACAACCACATGGTTCCAGGTTCAGTTTCACCTTGTGGCACCCCACGCAAGTATATTCTACTACAACCTAAGCCCTGTAAGTGGATTTAGTACATGAAAATTGAAAGAAGCTTGTCATATATATATATATATATATATATATATAATGGACTCTCCTGATGTGAGACGCTGTATGAGGGTTTGACAATTTCTTACTGAACAACCACACAGATGATTTGTTTATAGTGATCGAATATTTGTGTAGACACAAGCTAACTTCCTTCATCAAATCGACATTTTGCTTGTACAAGTGCAACTGGATGCCACATGTCAGATGTCGAAATGATCGTAGAGCAACATGAGATGAAGTGCTTAGCTCAAGACACATGATCTCACAATTGTGAGTACAATGCCCTAACCACTAAGCCATGTGCCATCAAAGATCTTGTAAATGAAATAGAAAAACAAAGTATGTATACATACATACATACATACATACATACATACATACATACATATATGTAAGCTTTGAATACTGCAGGGTGGCCATCTACCACTAAATCAGCTCATAATCAATAAGGAGAAGAATGCCTACAAGGCTTTTAGTCCATGATAAATGATTATCAGAGTTGAATAGATCCAGAGATGACCAATGTATGTCTAGATTGTAATGGAATACCAATCCTATCTCTTCCATAACATAATTAATTCTACTAATCTAAATATGATAGACTAATGGAACAATCAAAAGAAAGTGAAAAAATAGCTTCAGCTAAAGGAGCAAGATTAAATTTCTACTGAGGCAACCACAACAACAATTTTGCTTCTGACAATCATATCATTCAATTGACAGACTAAATCATTTATGGGTATAGACTTAGCAATTAGTGTACAAAGACAATTATGTCATGTGAAAAATTGTTATGTAATTTTATAAATTTTATTTTATAAAATATTTCTAATGTTTCTCTCAAGTAATTTTGGTATAATAATTCCCTGAGGGAATATATGAATTTAACAATCTGACAATTTTGATATAGAGTTAATTCATGTGCTCTGTTGTAGTATGTTGCATAATGTAGTTCTCAAAGAGTAATTAGCAAAATTTGCACTTCTAAATTGTATATTCTAAATATTGTCTTGCACATTGGTATTGGCATCAGGAATGACAGTGGCATAATCGTTTTAAGGTCAACTTTTCCATGCATGCATGGCTCAGATGGAATTTGTTAAGGTTGGATTTTCTATGGCTGGATGCTCTTTCTGTTTCCAACTTTCAGTTGTTTCCAAGCAAGATTTCAACATGGCCAGACTTGCTTTCCATGGAAGATTGATAAATGAGCAGCACTGCTTGTGAGATGGTGAGGCTCATTTGCAACTATCACACAATATCAAAATCAGGAGGTGCGCACGCATGCACACGCACACACACTCTGTCTGTCTGTCTCTCTTTCTCTCACACACACACATGCATGTACATCACAAGCTTCTTTCAGTTTTTCTGTCAAATCTACTTAGAAGACTTTGGTCTGTCCAAGGCTATAGCAGAAGACACTTATCAAGTTGCCACAAAATGGGACTAAACCCAAAACTATATGATTAACTAGCAAACTTCTTAAACATGCAGTCACACCTGTATAT
>NC_068991.1:53039975-53051895 GCF_001194135.2 Octopus bimaculoides
TGTGTCTTGGAAGAATCATTACACCAATATTAATAAACATGTGCTCTGTGCATGTGTTTATTATTATAACATCCCCAAAACACAAGATTGGTTTCAACACACGAACTCACATCAAGGATCTTGCAAATGAAATAGAAAAACAAAGTATACATATATATATATATATATATATATATATATATATGGCATTTCTGTACTAGCATTAGATAAAACATACATTTTTAATCTCGGTACATATCTACACACACATACACACACACATATATATATATAGACACATGTGTGCACATACACACACACACACACACATGCACATATGTGAATTAAAAATTCAGTATTTTTCCATTGCTCATTAATACTTCAACATATTGCAAAGAAGCTATATCATATTGATGAACTTTCAAAAAGAGGATAAACATATTGGACATGTCAACATGGACTGCTAATTCAAATTTGAGTTGATGCATTGTTATTTGCCATCAGATTGATATTTCTAAGTCTAGATGAGAGAACATGATCTCTTTATCTAGACATTATCTTATATGTGAGATGTGATGTTTTAACACATAGCTCAAAATTAGGTTAACTTTATGAACTAAGAACATATCATTTCATAAACAAAATACTTCAAACGATATCTTGAGATTGTACCCCCACCCCAAAAAAAAAACTTACAAATTAAAAAAATATTTTGGGTTCTATATGACCCTAAATTCATATAGAAAAGAGGATTCCAAGACAAATCTGAATAAAATAACTTAATATTGACCACTTCTAAGGCCAACCAAACAGTTGTTTGAATAGTGTTGTAGATAAGACTCTAAGAGATAACAACCAACTTTGGAGAAGTCAATGAAAGCAGGTAGCAGGGATACCCAGAAGCTAGACAGAAAGTAAGATATTAGTCTTATTTACTTAAAAAGAAATATAGTAAGTAGAAGGTTTGCCAGTAGTCAATATCATGAAGACACTAGGGTTGATAAAATTGTTTTACCAGCTAAGTTCGGAGAACAATTAAAGCTAATATATCTTCCAAAATATAGCATATGGTTTCAGGTTCATTCCCACTGTGCAGCACATTGGGCAAATGTTTTCTACTATTGTCTCAGGTCAACCAATGCCTTGTAAGTGAGTGTGGTAGACAGAAACTGTGTGGAAGCTCATCATACATACATACATACATACATACATACATACATACATACATATATGCATACATACATGCACACATGCACACATACATACATACACACACACACACACATACATACATACATACATACATGCATACATGCACACATACATGCATACACACATACACACACATACATACATACATAAATACATACACACATACACACATACACACATACACACATACATACATACATACATACATATAGGGTGTGTAAGATATCTGAGGACAGATTTATGTTTATAAAAAATCATATATATAAGAGATAAAAACTTTATTTATCAAAAAAATGCTATGAGGATAAAAATAAACCTTCTTTACTATAATGTTATTCAATAAAGCCACCTTCAGCTTCAACAGCTGCTTCTATATGAGATCTAAATCCTCCACATGCTCGAATCAAGTGGTTCTGGTTCATTATGGACATGACTCTGACTATGACAGCTTTCAAAGAATCTTTGGTGTTATGGGCGTGTTCATTACCTCTCTCTCAACAACGTTCCACATGTAATAGTCCAATGGATTGAGATCTGGGGAATTAAGAGGCCAAATGTTAGGGATTATGTGATCATGAAAATTTTCAGCCATCCATTCCTGGGTTACTAGAACCATGTGTGATAGTGCAGAGTCTTACTGAAACACATATGGCCTTCCATTGCATACACTGTCTATCCAGGGCTTAACAAATATTTCCAGGACCTCAATGTAGGACTATGTTGAGAAGAAGGGATGTGATCCACAGAGAACCAGCTTCATTTTGATGTATGATACATGTTCCTGTGTTGGTAATTATACCTGTCCTAAATAAAATGGCATTACTTTTTGACTCACCCTCATCATCATCATCATCATCATCGTTTAGCGTCCACTTTCCATGCTAGTATGGGTTGGACGATTTGACTGAGAACTGGCAAGCCAGAAGGCTGCACCAGGCTTCAATCTGATCTGGCAGAGTTTCTACAGCTGGATGCCCTTCCTAACGCCAACCACTAAAAATATATACTGCATTTATTCATGTTTTAGTCACATTTGCTTATAAGTCACACCCTTAATTTAGCATTTAATCTTGATACACAATTTTTTACCCTTCATAATTTTGGCTTTGCCCCTTATAAGTTACACCCCAGTTTTTTCAGCTGAAATCAAGTATAATATCGTCTCCAGCTGGCTATATGATACGATCTGTGTCCTTATATTTTTGAACAAGGGAATCTAGCAACCCCCACTCAGTTCAAAGCAATATCTGTGTATTGCGATTTCTGACTTATTTCCTTTCATCAGCACAGAATAATTGTTCTGGCTAGAGTTGGTACTGCCAAATTCCCATTCAAAATATATAGTTTTCAAAGTGACAACTAGACACTGATCTATAAATTAGAAAATTACTACTTTTAAATCTCACAATGTGAGATATTCAACAACAATACTTTGAAGTAAAGATTGTTTGCCAACATAACATGGCAGTCCTGGTTTAGGACGAATGTTGCTGTAATTTAGCTCCAGGAGACATCGTCTGCTGTTGGCTTTATGACACGATCTGTGTCCTTATATTTTCAAACAAGGGAATCTAGCACCACCACCCCCCCTCACCTCAGTTCAAAACAATATCTGTGTATCGTGATTTCTGGCTTATTTCCCTTCATCAGCACAGAATAATTGTTTGGCTAGAGATGGCGCTGCCAAATTCCCATTCGAAATATATAGTTTTCAAAGTGACAACTAGTCCCTGATCTATAAATTAGAAAATTACTATTTTTAAATCTCACGAGAGATATTCAGCAACAGTACTTTGGAGTAAAGATTGTTTGCCAACATAGCATGGTCAATTAAATTTAAGTACAAACTTTTCCAGTTTGAATTACTTCCTAATACAAATCTGTTTTTGAAACTTTGTGCTATTTTTCATGAACTGATCTGGTAGTCCTGATGTAAACCTGTTTATGACAAATAAAATATGAATAAAAAAATAGGTGCTAACGACAACTGAAATCTTCCTTCATTGGTAATAATAGCATTGCAATACACAAGTGCTTAACTCATCTCTCCCATTTTTTAGTTCAAGACTTAAATCTACCATGTGGTTTGAGGTTCCATTTTTGAACAATCTTTCAAACATAACAAGCTGGTAACAGCCTGCAGTTGCCTGTCAACTAAATTTAGTATGCATTTTTCTACTCAACTGGTGTGTGTTGTACCTAAGTATCATTTGGTTTTTCATGGCTCCTATATAGGATTTTATACGGCTATTTGTGTGTATGTCACATTGGTAAACTACATTTTTAGTCTTACATCTATTAGAGAATTGGCACTTCTATCCCTGCAGCCACATAAATTATTAGGTATATTTGTGTTCGTGTTGTGTTGTGGGGGGCTATTACTACTCTGGTCTTTGTCTATGTTACTAGGAGGCGCTTCATTAGTGGTGGGATTTGTTCTATTAGTCTGTTGATTGTTACATTTATTGTTCCTAATTTTCCTAGCTTTGTAGAATGTGTCTAGTTTTTATTATTGATCGAGGCTATGATGGTAGCTAAGTTATTAGTCAGGCTGTGGCCTACTCTAATTTTATTCCTAAATATTGCTGCATATTTATCATTTACGTTTAAGCGTTTATCTATTAGTTTCATTAATGAGCGAACTATGTTGGATTTGACGTGCATAGCGAAAAGGATTACAAGCCAGATCTTATCCCTATTACGTCTATTGTTAGTATTGCTATGTCTGGTATAGAAACTACCCTCATTGTTTGTAAGGCATGTGAAATTATAGTTATGGTTATCAAGTTTATTTCTTATAGTTGGGTTTATCTTTTCTATTGGTCTTGTCTGTTTTATTGGGATTATTTCTGTATGGTTTATGTGGACTCAATGACCTGGTGTTATGGTTTTTAACAGGGTTTATCTTTGTTCTTTGGGGCTCTTTATTTTTATTCTTATCAATATGTAGGTTTATATTATTCTTATTACAGCTATTATTATTTTTCAATTTGTTTTTATAATTCGTGCTATTAATCTTGTTAATGTTGTTAATTTTATTGATTATCCCATCGTTGGTATTCATGTTGTCATTGTTTATAATATTATTGGTGATTTGTGTAGGGGACTTAACATTGTTTCTATTGCTATTATTTTTGTTGTTCTTATTGCTGGTGTAGTTTGTAGTGACGTTTGGTGTTTGGTTAGTGTTAATGGTATTATTGTGTGGATTTTTGTTATTTAGGTTATTTGTATAGTGATTGGCGTCTAGGTATTTAATTTTTTGTTTAAATCTTGCTTTATCTAGTGCAATATTATAGATTTCCTTATCCTTATTAAAAATATGTTAGTTGGAAGAGAGGCATGATATTCTATTGCTAATGTTATGTACTAAACCTCTCTTAATAAAGTTCGGATGGTTACTGGATGCCTTTATGTATTTGAGGTTAGTGTTGGGTTTCATATAGGGTTCGTGGGTTCCTGTGGTCTTTGGTCAGTCTGAGGCTATAGTTGTAAACACTTGCTCAAGGTGCCATAGTAGTAAATAATGTATGCATAGACTTAAAAATGGCTTTCTTGACAAAACCAAGTCTAAATTCATATTTAATGGGTACCACTTCTGTAACACTCAAGAACTAGTAAGTCAGTCACTTGTCATGACATATTGCAAAAATAAATAAATATATATTTTTTTAAAGATCTAAATAAATAATAATTATAATAATTTCAAATTTTGGTACAAGGCTAGTAGATTTGTGAGAGGACTAAGTTGATTGTATTGATCCAATGTTCAAACCTGAAAGGATGAAAGCAGAGTCGACCTTGGCAGAATTTGAATTCAGAGTGTAAAGATGGACAAAGTGGCACGAAGCATTTTGCACAGTACGCTAACAATTCTGCTAGTTCACCGCCTTTAATAATGATGATGAGGATGAAGATGATGATGATGATGAATGCCCTGATGCAGTACCAGGCAGCATCTCTTGTGGCTTTTGATCTTAACTGATTGGAAGTGTTATCATGTACATTGTTTTGTCTTGGTATAAAAGATGGGCTACAACAAATATTCTGCTTAATACCACAGATTTGCTTGTCAGTTGTTTGACCTTAACCAGTTGGTGTTTGAATAATTCACCTCTGGAAACATGGGCGTTTTGTTCATCCTCCTCAAAACAATCCTTATTCAGGGACCTTTTGAGCAGGGTAGTCTACTGAACCTGAAGAAAATTATAACTGCCCCCCCCCCTGCAAGATTATGCACTGTTTCTCTTGATATGAAATCACCATATTGCACACATATGGTTGTGATGCATGTGCCTGGTGTACCCTTATCAGACGGGTAGTCATGATGGGTATATTGGGCTTCGTATATTTGTACCCAAGTGTCACTTTGATGACATGCGCTACTCTCTCACATAATAATAATAATAATCATAATAATAATAATAATTTCTAATTTAGGCACAAAGATAGCAATTTTGAAGGAAGGGGTTTAGTTGATACCACTGCTTCCAGGACTCAAATTGTACTTATTTTATCAATCTTGAAAGGGTGAAAAATGTAGGCAACCTTGGCAGAATTTGAACTCAGAATGTGAAAAGTCAAAATAAGTACTGCAAAGTACTTTTGCCCAACACTCTGATGATTCTCCATCTAAATAATAATGTTGTTGTTGTTGGCACTCCATCGCTTACGACATCGAGGATTCCAGTTGATCCGATCAACGGAACAGCCTGCTTGTGAAATTAACGTGCAAGTGGCTGAGCACTCCACAGACACGTGTACCCTTAACGTAGTTCTTGGAGGATATTCAGCGTAACACAGTGTGACAAGGCTGACCCTTAGAATTACAGGTACAACAGAAACAGGAAGTAAGAATGAGAGAAAGTTGTGATGGAAGAGTACAGCAAGGTTCGCCACCATCCCCTGCCGGAGCCTCGTGGAGCTTTAGGTGTTTTCGCTCAATATACACTCACAACGCCCGGTCTGGGAATCGAAACCGTGATCCTATGACCGCGAGTCCGCTGCCCTAACCACTGGGCCATTGCGCCTCCACTTAAATAATAATAACAATAATAATAATAATAGATCCAGAACAAAAAAAAAACACAAAAACAAATTCAGCTGCAGAGGAAGACTGCCTAAAGTAAACTGAACGTTGATGCGAATGTGATTGAATATATGTCATGTATACATGTGTGTATATGTGTGCGTGTGTATGTATACATGTATGTATGTGTATGTGTATATATGTAAATGTAAGTATTATGCATACACACACATACACATAGATCAAAGTTTCACTGTTCACACAGCTTCTCTTGTCACCTCTCTATGTATTTCTTCATTTCTCTCTGACACATGATTCTTCTCTAATGGTTTCTGTCTGCATTTATAACTCCATGATATAATGTTAAATAAAATTTGTTATTTATTTATCAACTTTGTTTTGTTTTTTTTAGACATTTATGCATTCTTGAACTTTATTTTATAATTTCACATAGAACAAAAAGAAAAAATTAAAGGACTTTAGTATCAAATAATGAAGCAGTCCAGTAAGGGTTATTAGTTCAATTGCAATTATTTATATCCATGGTGATTGACTTAATTTGTATGCTATTAATAACATGATATTCATCTTAACAACTGGAAACAACAATCATTTGATGACATTTATGATAACCAATACATAGTATTGCATAATAAATGACTAAAGAAGACCACCACTTAAAGGTATTGATTGGTTGAGGGGATTGACAAAAGAATTTCTTTACTGTATTGTTTATTGTATATGTTAATTCAGACCGGTGGTTCATAACTGGGGTCCAAATAACCTCTGGGGTTCCATATAAGATTTTTGGGTGTCCAAGGAAGGAAAATAGTAAATTGGGCATCTATGGTAGTATTTTAGGGGTCCATGAAATAATTTTGTATTAGATGTGTATATTGCAAGAAACAATTAGGTTTCTTTCTCTCACATTTTACATAGTTCAACATGCTTCCAGCCTCCTCTTAGAGAGTTCTACTGCAAACCTACACTAGTGAATGAGTGTAAAACAAAATGGAAATTTCAAGAAAGGTGTCTATAAAACTAGTTGTTAAATATTGAATGTCTATGGGAGTCCACCAGAGTAAAACAGTAAGCAAAGGGGTCCATAGGCTAAAAAATGGTTGAGAGCCCCTGATATGGACTTTTTGAAATTGGTAATAAGAACATGGCTTAGTTACATTTTGAGACAGATGGTTCCATAACTCTGCAGCACTTTATGTTAATCGTTTGTTTAGTTTGGTTTTTATTTTTCCAATTTCACTCATGAGTTAAACAATTTATTTATCCTTCTCATTGAGTTGTTAGTTGTTTGCAATTGTGTATTCTGTGGCAATATGGAGGAACTTGGTAGTATTCCAAGGCAGATGTATTTAACTTATTTGTTACATATTTCATTTACTTATTTGTTACATACAAATTGGTCCATATGCTATGATTTGAGTAGCTTTTTTCCAGTTACTTCTGATGATTTCATTTAAATGAATGTCATTTCAATTAAACCATATTGTATTTCTTTGTAACAAATAGGGATAAATTAATGCAAAGTATATTTTCATTAACCACCACAAACTGAATCCTTCCATTGAATCCTTACAATGAATCCTTACAATGTGGTGGTTTGTGTGTCTCAATGATCCTGAGAGTTATGCCTGAGGAGTACAAACTCCTGGCAAGGCCTCCCATACTGGGCAGGTCAAAGGATAGATGCTAGACTCTAATATGGACCACTTCTTCCAGCGGGTAGAATAGGTTTTCATAGGACCAACAATCTTACCTAGAAAAAAAAGCAAAGTTATTGAAGCATCGATGATTATTCAAAACCAACAAGACATGGAAGAGGAAGGTCTTCCTCCTGTGGTTTTAGTTTTGGATTTTGCTGCAGCACAAATGGAAACAACTGGCCATGATCTGGAATCCACAAGGGAGGCAGAGGAGAGGGAACTCTAGAAGTTTCTAGAGGAAGAATACTAGGGTGGAGATGAGAGAGTAAGGATCCAACTGGAGAGTGATGAAAGAGATGGTCCAAGTTGAGAGCAGTGGGGAAGGATCACTGACCACCTATGCTCCATAAGGTGTAAAGGGCTTAAAGAAGAAAATAAGAAAGAGATTTCAGTATGGCTGTGAAGAAGACATATTTTAACCTTGTATAATATACCAACCTATTTTTATTTTTTAGATATTATATTTACATGTTGTTTCTACTGAAGAGTTGAGATGATCAGCTTGTCCAGTTTCATTACCATGTAGAATAACTTCTGAAATAAATTATCATGAACACAGTTTTTGATAATTTATTTCAGAATTTATAAAGATAAGCATCAGTTGTGGTGTGCAAGAGAGACGATTGTGCTGGTATGGTCATGTGGCGAGAATGGATGAGGATAGCTGTGTGAAAAAGTGCCACACCCTAGCGGTTTAGGGAACCTGTGGAAGAGGTAGACCCAGGAAGACCTAGGATGAGGTGGTGAAGCACGACCTTCGAACATTAGGCCTCACCGAGGCAATGACTAGTGACCGAGACCTTTGGAAATATGCTGTGCGTGAGAAGCCTCGGCAAGCCAAGTGATACAATAATCCGTGGCCTCTGCCAGGGGTGTAGCCAGCTCATTTATTCATACCTTTACTTCATTGGACACTAAACTCTGCTTGAAAAGACCTGTTAAGACAAATGAAATCGAAATCGAACCAAATTCGACAACTGGCACTCATGCCAACCTTTCCTTCATTGGACACTAAACTCTGTTTGTGAAGACCTGTTGGGGCAAGTGAAATCGAAATCGTAACTGAACCAAATTTGATGACTGGCACCCGTGCCAGTGGAGCGCTAGCATCACCGTCTAAGCATGATCATTGCCAGAGCAGCTGTCTGGCTTCCATGCTGGTCGCTTGTAAATAACATCATTTGAGTGTGATCGTTACCACCTGCTGTTACATTGTTCTTTTATAGAGTAAATATGTGTGTGTGTGTGTGTGTGTGTGTGTGTGTGTGTCTGTGTCTGTGTTTGTCCCTGCCACACTTAACTGATTTTAGTTTGTTTACATCCTTGTAACTTAGCAGCTTAGCAAAAAGGGGATGATAGAATAAGTACCAGACTTTAAAATAAGTACTGGGATGAATCTGTTCATCAGAAACCCTTCGAGGCAATGTTCCAGTCTGGCCACAGTCTAATGAGTGGAAAAAGAAAAAGATGGAAGATAAAGGCGCCATAGGACATAAAATTTCAAATTTTGGTACAGAGCCAGCAGTTTTTTAGGGAAGGGGTTACTTGATTACATCAACCCCAGAACTTGACTGGTACTTATTTTATCAACTCCAAAAGGAAGGAAGACAACATCAATCTTGTTGGAATTTGAACTCAGAATGTATAGACATGAAATGCTGCAAAGTATTTTATCTGGCATGCCAATGGATCTGCCAGTTCACCACCTTAATACCATAGAATGTAATGAAATCCAAATATTTCTTGTCCTAAAAATCAATTTTATGTATCATTGCTCCTAGAGTAACAGAGAGAGAGAGAAAGAAAGAAATAGAGAGAGAGAGAGAGAGAGAGAGAGAGAGAGAGAGAGAGAGAGAGAGAGAGAGAGTATGTAGGTCTAACATGTGTTACCAGGCTTGCCTTATAAAACTAATTGTTCATCTCTTGCACCAGATGTTTTATTTGGGACATTGACTGAATATTGCTCATGTATCTGTAAACATTCATTGACACAGGATAGGTCTACAGTTCAATATATGGATCATAGTCTTGATGCCCAGAGTACAATTTCCCAAGATGTTATATAATTTTGAGAATGCAGATTTGGCCAGCACTATTCTTCTTTTGATCTCCTTTACACATCTTGTGTTGAAGGATGATACCCGGCTTTATGCTTTGATTGTTCACTTTCAACATGCACTTTAGGAGGCTATCCTTTTTTTGTCACCACTATACACAATTCTTGCAAGTTATGGAAGTGAAACATGATTTATAACATCAAAAATGAGGTGTTTGGAGAGCTGTGAAAGGAGGTTCTTAAGAATATTAAGGATAGCATGGACAGAAAAAGTGTTCAATGAAGAAGTGATAACACTGGTTGTGGTAAATAGGAAAATGTTTTGTGAGATAAGGACCAAGCAACTGAGATTTCTTGGTTATGTGATGAGGAAAGAAGGCCTGGAGAATTTAGAAATGACCAGAAAGATTGAAGGGAAAAGAAGCAGAGAAAGGAGAAGGATGATATGGATGTCAAGCATGATGAACTGGTTGGAAGAAAGAGGCATCAAACATCAACAGCAGGAAGTTGAACTGTTAAAGAAAACAAAGAACAGAGAATTGTGACAGGATATTATCTCCTATGTCCTACATTCTGGACATGGTACCTGCTTCTTTTAGTTTTCATATTTTCCAATGGTGTTCTCTGTCTATTATTTTAACTTCATTCCACAGGGGTGGTAAAATACACCATTTTGAGCGTGGCCGTTACCAGTACCGCCTGACTGGCCTTTGTAGGATTTTCAAGCAAGATCGTTGCCAGTGCCCCTGGACTGGCTCTTGTGTGGGTGGCACATAAAATACACCATTTTGAGCATGGCCGTTGCCAGTACCGCCTGACTGGCCTTCGTGCGGGTGACACGTAAAAGCACCCACTACACTCTTTGAGTGGTTAGCGTTAGGAAGGGCATCCAGCTGTAGAAACTCTGCCAAATCAGATTGGAGCCTGGTGTTGCCATCTGGTTTCACCAGTCCTCAGTCAAATCATCCAACCCATGCTAGCATGGAAAGCGGACGTTAAACGATGATGATGATGATGATGATCACCTATACCCGATTTATCAATATCTCCTCAAGTCACAGCTTTGTGATGTTCCTCTACTCTTGTTTTGAGGGGGCGACATGTTTCGCCTTTGCATAACCTACCACAGCTGCATGGGATGGAGTACACGCAGATTTTGGTCATATTCTCTTCTATTGGTGGTTTTACTCCAAAGAGATATTTGCGAAGTGCTGTATTGACAAACAAGATGAGGATAAATATCTGTCAAATGTAAATAATGTAAATAATGTACATAATTCCTCATCTCTTAAATATAGAACTGCCTTTCTACTGTAGGCACAAGGCTTGAAACTTGAATAAAGGATTAAGTCGATTACATCAACCCCAGTGCATAACTGGTACTTATTTAATCGATCCTAAAAGGATGAAAGGCAAAGTCAACCTTGGCAGAATTTGAACTCAGAACATAAAAACAGACGAAATACCACCAAGCATTTTGCCTGGTGTGCTAACGGTTCTGCCAGCTCAATGCCTCCATAATAATAATAATAATAATAATCGTTTTCAAATTTTGCCACAAGGGCAGCACTTTTGGGGGAGGGGTTAAGTCAATTACATTCACCCCAGTTTTCAACTGGTACTTATCGCCCCCGAAAGGATGAAAGACAAAGTCGACCTCAGCAGAATTTGAATTCAGAATGTAGTGGCACATGAAATACCGCTAAGCATTTCATTTCACCCTGCGTGCTAAGGATTCTGCCAGCTCACCGCCTTTTTCATAATAATGATAATAGCAAACAAAACTGCAATCACAAGAATAACAATCATTGTCATAAGTGGCTGTGTGGTAAGTAGCTTGCTTACCAACCACATGGTTCCGGGTTCAGTCCCACTGTGTGGCATCTTGGGCAAGTGTCTTCTACTATAGCCTTGGGCCGACCA
>NC_068991.1:53051905-53055561 GCF_001194135.2 Octopus bimaculoides
CTAGGCTTCCAAAGAATAAGTCCTGGGGTCGATTTGCTCGACTAAAGGCGGTGCTCCAGCATGGCCACAGTCAAAAGACTGAAACAAGTAAAAGAGTAAAGAGTAAGAGTAATATATCACAAGGAGAAAGTAAGAGGTTTTACGATTGTTGACAATTTTATGGCCTACTCATCTCTCATAATGTAAAAAACAAATATCCCTTGGATTTTCTTCAAAGTTCTTGATAGTTCCTTCCCTCTTATCAACCTAGATATAGCATTTTCAAGTATGCTGTGTAAAAGTGTATTATTACTCTTTTACTCTTTTACTTGTTTCAGTCATTTGACTGCGGCCATGCTGGGGCACCACCTTTAGTCGAGTAAATCGACCCCAGGACTTATTCTTTATAAGCCTAGTATTTATTCTATCGGTCTCGTTTGCCGAACTGCTAAGTTACGGGGACGTAAACACACCAGCATCGGTTGTCAAGCGATGTTGGGGGGACAAACACATACACACACATACATATATATACATATATATGACAGGCTTCTTTCAGTTTCCGTCTACCAAATCCACTCACAAGGCTTTGGTCGGCCCAAGGCTATAGTAGAAGACACTTGCCCAAGATGCCATGCAGTGGGAATGAATCCGGAACCATGTGGTTGGTAAGCAAGCTACTTACCACACAACCACTCCTGCGCCTATTATGTATATTTATTTTATGTTGTTTCTAAGTGTGTTTAACCTAACACATTTCTATACAAGGTACTTATTAAAAAACAACAAAAAACAACTATCACAATTTAGTTACAATCCTCTTCAAAGAATATTGTTTGCAATATTTTGTTTTACTTTTTCTGGCTAGTCATGCTCCTACCCTATAATACCTACATAAAAGCTGGGTATATTGGCAATGAAACATTTTTTCAGCACACTATTTTTCACCTTTAACATTCAGACCAGTCATATCAGGCCTAAATATTCCACCCGTTTTATGTTCAAACAGGCCAGATTCTGCCACTCACACCTAGCCTACAATGTCATTATAAAAACAAACAATCAAATCATCAAAATCACAAAGCTACAAGGTAATGCATAATTAAATTCAAAACAGCATGAATCAATAAGCATTACATATAGTAGAGTAATCTGAATGCTATAGGGAGAACAATTTTGTTTATCTAGAGTAAGAAGAAGAAGAAGAAGAAGAAGAAGAAGAAGAAGAAGAAGAAGAAGAAGAAGCAGAAGAATTCATACTTTGTTCTAATCATTGTCCTGCATTTATTTAACCCACATTTGGCTTGGTATACCTGGCTGTAAATAGGTACTACTCTAAGCTGCAGTACTGTTGTTTAGACGAATGATATTGTTAGGTTGCAATGTGAAATTAAATTCTTCCTTCGAGAAAACTCCATGACATAGCTACAGGATGTGCTGCATCGATCAGACGTAAAGTTTTTCCCACTCTACCCCATATACTGGCTTATGCAGCAGACCCAAAAGAACACCTCACGCCATAAAACATCGCCTGGGGCAGAGTATCCCATCCCTGCCCCCCTAGCTAATACCACTGGGAAAGTTCCCTTCATAAGACTACGAATTTATAGAGGAATGTAGTTAGGGTACTGGACACTATCCCAAACCAGAGAGCATCACCAGGCCATGTAGATTATTGGAATCTGGAATCTTTTAACTTATTTTACTCAAGATTAGCTTTAGTGTTGCGATTTTAAGAGAAAATATAGTGACACAACAACCGAAGAAGGTTGTCATTTCAACCTACTTCGGTCTAATACAGTTACAGAACAGTGAACCGCCCCCCTCTCTCTCTCTCTCTTCATCAGTTAGACTATTTATATATCAATCAATACTCAGAATATCACGGTACGGCAGTAGTGTCAATTTGACAATTAACATGCAAAAAAAAAAAAAATCTAGGTAACACACACAAGAGCGTCCGAATGAATGCATTACACACACACACACACACACACACACACACACACACACACACACACACACACACACACACACACACACACACACACACACACATTTCTAATGTTGCTGTAAAAGTATTTGGGGCTTATTACTTTAAAACCATTAGAAATAATGAATATATTTAACAAGCGAACAATAGTGATTTCGACCTTGTTGCACTGAAGCTGAATAAATAAGTGATTGAAAATGCGGTCCATCAGTTATGAAACACGCATCTTGTTATGTTATACCAAAGTGGATTTAGATCAAGGCTAGAAATATTTTCTTTTGCAGAATTAATTCACATTACTATTCCATGATGGCTTGCATAAAGAAATAAATTCTTCAGTCTATATTAAAATTTTTTTTTTTTTTCAGTTTATAATAAATGGATGGGACGGGAGAAGAAATCGTGCGTGTATATGTGTTGTGTGTGTGAATGTGCGTGCGTGTGTGTATGTCTGTGAGCGTGTATCTGAGTATGTAAATATGTGTTTACGTGTGTGAATGTGCGTGTGTGTGTATGTGCGTGTCTGTTTGTGAGCACGTATGTTTGTCATGCGTTCGTGCGTATGTGAGTGTATTTGAATATGAATGAATGTGTGTGTGTGCGTATACCTGTGTACGCTCCTAAAAATATAAACCCACTGGATCGTAAACAAATTGTTTCTTTCTAACAAATATAGTTTTATTTTATAGTTACCAATATACTTTATTTTTATAATATTTTAATCGATATTATGATAAAAAAAATACCGAAGATTGTCTTGGAAAACTCGGCAAAAGATGTCAATACCATGTCTGTTAAAATGACAGGGTGAGGTTAGAGCAGAAAAGAAAAAAATACACATTCAAAGCAAAAATATTCAATTTCAAAGCCAAAGTGAATGAAAATAGAGCATAACAAGACGTGCAATTTTTTAGAGAGGTGCAGTAAAGTAAAAAATATTTGTAGGCCATGTAAAAACTGCAATGCGACAGTTGAAAGTGCAATGTCAGAGAATGGCGGGAGAGAGGGAGAGCAAGAGGGTAAGAGTGTAAAAGAAAGAGGGGAGAGGCAATGAAAGAGAGAGAAGGGTGAGGGTAAGAGTGAGAGAGAGAGAGAGAGAGAATAAATTAAAGAGAGAAAAAGTAAGAAAGAAAGAGGGGGCACGGAAAGAGAGGAATATACAGATATACCGATAAACAGAAAGCACGAGCGGCCTCTTGAGCTTAAAACAGTCAACACTCCCTCCCTGTCTTGTTCTTTATACAAGCCCTCGCCTGCACACAAACACGCTCTCTCTCTTTCTCTTTTGTTCGCCCCCTCTCTCTCTCACACACACGTGTATATTGTGCGAAAGTGTTTGCATGTGTGTGTGTGTGTGAGTGCGCGCGTGTGTAATTACTATTATTATTGGCCGCCGGTTTCGGTCCCGTTTTCCGTGGCTGGATCACCACAATGTACAGTGACATCTGATATTTTGGGTGAATAGTTTCCCATCGGAACCATTCATTATCATCACTCAGTTTGTCAAGGTTATCCCCTCTTCTCTCGGCTTTAGAGCCACTATTGCGGAAACTGGAGGCGTTGAGAGGCATCCTGCACGAATTAGAAAGTGGGAGAACCGTGTCGGCATATGCAGATGACTTCACTGTCATAATGTTGAACATTTGACACAAGAAACGTCAGTGGGCCTGCATTTCGACACCTG
>NC_068991.1:53055571-53058660 GCF_001194135.2 Octopus bimaculoides
AGTCCATGCCATACAATACTGTTGTCGGATGCTAGACGGAGGGACTGGTTAAATTGCTTTGGGTGTGGTTTGCTCCAAATTTCCAGGTGTAAAAGAACTGGGTCCAGATGACAAGCAGGGTGGACAATTTCACCTGGAGGTGAGCTGGGAGAAAGCTTCCCTGAACGGTCAGGCAGTTGTGACAAATGCTTACATCGCCTCCATTATATATTACCACCTGACTGTTGTGCCTTGCCTCAGTTTACATCTGACCAAATTGAAGAGCCATACTCTTCCACTTTCTGTGGTAGGGACATGTTCCATTGTCAGGTACTCCATTTACTGAATGGAGGGCTGGACATGCAGTGGCTGCTGATGGGCAGACATGCACTGAAGCTACGACATCTACAGTGCTTCCTTGATGGTGAGGAGATGCATCCTTCAAAACTTCCATGCTTCCTGAGATTTGCCAACACTACACCTGATTTTCTCCTCTCCATACACATGCAAGCATGTATCTGACACATACACTGTTCACTTTCCAGACATTTGTACATTAGTGCATATACTTTATACAAACTTTTGACAAGTTATAGTGCACCTGAGCACTGTATACAATAAATTCACTATTATTATTAGTGGATTAATGGTTTGGCACCCAGGTTTGTCTGTTAGTCTACCTGTAATTCTGCTATATCTCTTATGGAGTTTATACCTACACCTTTTTTGCATATCAAGTAAGGTCATTTCCCTGAATATGCCAAAGTCCTGTCTTCTTTCCTATAAATTAAAACTTTTGTGTTTACTTATTTTACCTTGTGGTTTCCTAATTTTAGGTTTAGCTCCTCTGCCTGGAACTTCCTCTCTAATTCTCCTATAGAATCATCTACAAGAACTTGATCATCAGTGATAGGAGTTTCCATGGACAGCCAGTCTCATACTCCTCTTGCAGTACTATGACGAATAGAAGGGGACTGAGGACAGAGCCTTGGTGGATTCCAACCCTTATGTTCTTCACTGAAGTCATTTTTGATTCTTGTTTTACTTATTGTATCTTTGTACATGTCTTGTACAACTCTCTCAAGCCATTTATCAACACCTAATTTCCTGAGTACCCACCAGATTATTGTACATACCCTTCCATATGCCCATATGCCTTCTTTGGGTCAATGAAGATCAGGAGTAATGGTTTACTTTTAGCCAAGTATTTTTTCTGCAGCTGTCTCTCTAGGAAGATTGCATTCATAGTACCTCTTTGAGGCACTAAACCAAACTTGGCTTCATCCTGGTCTATCTAGTCACAAATCAATTGGTCTATGTGACCTTCACAACTTGATCCAGTAATTTTATTTCTGTATAACTGCTTCTCTCTAAGGCATCACCTTTGCTTTTGCAGCAGTTTATGATCATACTGCTACACCACTCATTGGGTATGATATCTTGAATAACTTGATTAATTATCTAAGCAGTAATCCTGAACCCTACCTCATTGGATATTTTGAGCAGCTCCACAATTATGCCTGGTGGACTGGCAGCCTACCCTCCTTTCATGTCCTTGATCACTTTAACATCTATACTACTGTCAATTTGAATTGCTAGCCCTTCTGTAGGTTCAGCGTTAGTTAGCTCCTCTTTATCCCATGCATTCTCCACATTCAACAGCCACTTATAATAGCACTTCCATGCCACCTTCTTGTCTTCCATACTAATGACAAGTATGCCCTCATTCCAAATACATTTCTCACCAATTACACCTTGGTTCTCTCTTACACTCAGACTCACAATCCTAATCTCTTCATGTCTCTGATCCTCACGTTGCAAGACATGTGAAATCTCTTCCTTTCTGCCTCATCCTTAGCCAAATATATCTGTTTCCACACTCACTTCTAGCCATTTGGTAATTTTCCCTACTATCACCTTCCTTCCAGGTTTTCCATGCCTGTCTCTTAGTCTTTACTACTTTGTCAACTGTATCATTCCACCACCATGTGACTTTCAACTCGGTCAGGACTTAGTTCCATCCATGTTCATGAGAACTTCTATATGCCAAAGATCTGGTTCTCATAGAGGGGAATTAGAAAAGGAATACTAAGTATAGAAGTAAACTTAGGATCAAAAGACCTCAGGGTAAAATCAGTAAAGACTAAGGTTTTAGTAAGTAGAAAAGAAGACAGGGTCTTAGTATGTTCAGGGAAATGGAGAGGTTGGAAGCAGAAAATTAAGTAGCACAATCACTTTGAATCACAAAAATAACCATTCTTAAAGACTTGCATTGAAGTAAACATAGAAGAACATACCTATACAAATGTGCCCCCATTGATTTTGTTTCCTCATAACTTCCAGAAAAATGGATATTTTTTCATGAAATTTTTTTGCGAAAATGCTTCAGATGATGTAGATTCTGGTTACATTGGAATTTCTGGACATTATGGGGGAAACAAATTCAAGGGTGGGGGCGCATTTGTAGAGGAAATACGTACAAGAATAAGTATAAACTTTTTGGTTTTATTTGAATGACCATCCTGTTTATCTTTGACACAATATGGCTAGTTTTCTTGTTGACGCACATGCTCAAGAGCTGTTGATCTATGTTAATCATTACATCAAATCTATGGTAATAAATAAATAAATAATGCCCAAGCTTTTAATGCCAGGAGCTGATTGAGGACTTGACCTAATTTTATGTTTATTTGTACACATTGTTCCTATTGTAGATTTTACAAGTTTTAAAAATATTTTTAATATGACTGATTTTAAAACCTCTTCAACACATTAAGTTTAACACAAAATGTAAATGACATAGGATATTTTCACTTATTCAATAGAAACGAATAAAAGAATACACACATACACGCACACACACACACACACACACACATATATATATATATATATATATATATATATATATATATATGTATATGTATATATGTGCGTATATACAACCTTCAACAAAGTAACTGTCATGTATACAACTTGAACTGACGCACATATCAGTACATAAACATACGTTCACATGTACATACATATGCACACACACACACACACACAAACACGTCTACACACTTACCCTATTACTCACTTACATCCATAAGTACTTACGTACATAC
>NC_068991.1:53060778-53076960 GCF_001194135.2 Octopus bimaculoides
TATATATATATATATATATATATATATATATATATATACATCTTCATTAGTTTCAACTGGAAGTAGAGAAAGTACTCAGTGCCGTAGTAGAGTGAAAGAGTTTATTTAGTACGATTCAACGACCCATTACACTGGAGTTTCTCCACCAATGTTTTGTAATTTCCTGAGACAGAAATAGTCTGTTCCTGTCTGAAGAACTGGTAACACACTGGAAAGTTTCCAAAATATTAGGCCATTGGATCAGCTTTAAAAAAAACTCATCGTTTTCCTCTGTATGTGTGTGTGTGAATGAATGTATGTATGTGTATCTATGCATCTATCTGTCTGTCAGCCTGTTATCTTTTTCATTTTCTTGTTTAAGTAAGTACACTTTGGCCATGCCTGAACTTGTAGTCTGGGTTGTAGTCTTGGCCATGCCAGGGTGCTGCCTTGAGGAATTTTTCATTTGAATGAATTGACTCTAGTCCTTTTAAAACCTAGTTCTTATTCTATTGGACTCTTTTGCTGAACTGCCAAGTTACAAGAATATAACCACACCAGACTTGGTCGTTAAGCAGTGGGGTGGGGGAAAGTTATACACATAGTGAATAATTATAAAATCAGAGTTTGTTAAAATTTATTTAATTTTCAAAATTTGATAGGATCTATAGTCTGGATTTTATGCTTTTATGAATGTCTGATTTGAAAATAATGACTGTTCCAGGCACTGCAGATGATGTAAAGCAATGGAATCACAAACATCAAGAAACATTTTGTTCATATTTATGCTCATTCTTATTTAATGGCTGCCCTCAATTCATTGACTGTGTCTGGTTTTGTACTGCGAACTTTATCCTTTAAGAATCTCTATTAAAAATGTCTAGTGGTTGAGGTCTAGTGTACATGGAGGAAAAGTTTCATCAAGGTAGGCCCTTATATTACTGTGATAGTGTGAGGGTGCAACATCTTACTGGAAATAAAACTTCACATCCTCAAAGTCCTACTGAATGCTTGGCATGACACATTGTTACAACAGGTTTAAGTAAATGGAACCAGTCACAGTAGCATCAAATATAAATGGTACAACCATCCATCCACCCCATCCATCCATACATACATGAACATGTGAGTAGAAAGCTCCAGGATGATAGTAACAATGATAATCAAAGCAGTCTATCATGGACCAATAACTGTATTGCTAACTCTCACTTTGAAGTGTATGCATTTTCAATCAAAGAACGAAATATCAGCCAAATACCTGATATGCAAGAGGAACAGAGATGGAGGGAAAACACCAGAATGTGATAACCAATGCAAACTTTGTGGAGTAAATACTGAAAATACCCCCACATCATAAGCAGTTGTCCAAAAATGTCATTAGAGTATTATCTACCAATGAGACATGATGTTATAGCTAAGACACTGTATAATGAGATCAATTGGAACGATAATCCTGAGGCCAAAAAAATAAGAACCCACAGTATGGTAGGGGCCATAGACACTCATAATAAGAAGGAGTTCTGGTGTAATGTCCCAGTGAAAATCACAATAAAATGTAAACATAACAGACCAGACATAGTGATTTGGGACTGAGAAGAGAAACTGTACAGTTGTGGAAATCAGCTGCTCGGCAGATGTTAACAATAAAGCTAAAGATCAGTGAAAAAGAAAACACCTACACTGAACTATTGAGAAATCTACAGTTACTCAACCCAGACTACAAGTTCAGGTTTACACCTGTAATTATTGAGGTACTGGCATGTGTAACACACTGCCTAAGTACAAATCTTGAGAAATTAGGCTTCCCAAAACCAGAAAGGAGAAAACTGATTTGAAGACTACAGATCCAAGTCATTACTGTACATAAAACAAAATATACTAATCTGCAAATGCACTGACTCCAAATACTGCACACACACACATATATAGAAAAAACCCTGTTGATGTTGAAATATCAGTGAAGGAGGCTTGAATCTAAGTTAAAAAACAATTCTCTTTACTGGCAAGAATTCTTGAAAAAAAAATTAATAATGACATACATACATACATTGTTGTTGGCACTCCGTCGCTTATGACGTCGAGGGTTCCAGTTGATCCGATCAACGGAACAGCCTGCTCGCAAAATTAACGTGCAAGTGGCTGAGCACTCCACAGACACATGTACCCTTAACGTAGTTCTCGGGGATATTCAGCGTGACACAGTGTGACAAGGCTGATCCTTTGAATTACAGGCACAACAGAAACAGGAAGTAAGAGTGACAGAAAGTTGTGGTGGAAGAGTACAGTAGGGTTCGCCACCATCCCCTGCCGGAGCCTCGTGGAGCTTTTAGTGTTTTCGCTCCATAAACACTCACAACGCCCGGTCTGGGAATCGAAACCGCGATCCTATGACTGCGAGTCCGCTGACCTAACCACTGGGCTATTGCGCCTCCCCACATACATACATGTATGTATGTATGTACTATGGGCTTTCAGTTTCTGTCTATCAAATCCACTCACAAGGCTTTGTAGTAGAAGACACTTGCACAAAATGACATGCAGTGGGACTGAACCTGTGACTATGTGGTTGGGAAGCAAACTTCTTAACCACACAGCCATGCTCGCACCACACACATGTTTATTTCATATATGTATATACATATATATATATGATGTGTGTGCATGTGTATCTTCCTGTTATACATCAATGACTTACTTGCTATCACTACTTCCAATATTACACAATCTTACACAGATGGCGCTATCCGTCATTCCTCTCTACTCCTAACCCTATCCATACTTTATCCACTTGCTACCCAGACACCATATACACAACCCATCTGACACCATCACCGAAGACCCTGGAAATTTTCTCAAATGGTCATATGTTAATCTTATCTTTTTCTACTGCAAGGAAACACAAATGCTATGCATATAAAGAAAGCATCATCCCATAACATTTCTCTTTAGTCATAAGGTACTCTCAAAATTGTTTTTTATTAAGTCTCACTACCACCAAGGAACGTTCTTGGTAGAAACACATCCTTTACATAGTTTAGACTGTATTGTTTGGCC
The DNA here is from genome assembly GCF_001194135.2 of Octopus bimaculoides. Taxonomy (NCBI): domain Eukaryota; kingdom Metazoa; phylum Mollusca; class Cephalopoda; order Octopoda; family Octopodidae; genus Octopus; species Octopus bimaculoides. The sequence goes on from NC_068991.1 coordinate 53,063,812, forward strand.
TTACTCTATAGTGCTGGAGGTTCCCAACGATTATTGACATTCTCACAAATCTCAGTTGAGGCCCACTGTGGAATATTGTTGTCATATCTGGGACATAGCAGCTGCTGAACATCCATGAATGGGTCAGTCGACTGATTGGCATGAAGTTACTCACAGACATGCTCCAACTGCTAATCTATAGGTGCATTGCCTCTTCTCTCTGCTATTATAATGACATCTGTTCCCTTGTGCTGGCTGGGATCATGCCACCTCTACTTGTCTCTCTTGTTGTGTCCCCCGCCCCTGTACCATCAACAAACTCCTCATACTTTCAGAGATGCAAGAGCAACACTAATTGCATCAATCACACTGGTCAAGGAGGGCCTGCAAAGTGCATGTGTGTGCGCACACACACATACATGGGTATGTAGGCACAGAATGGTCGAAGGGTTAAAGCAGTAGTTCTCAACCAGGGCTTATATAAGATTCCATTGTTAAAACTTATGTGTAATAAATTAGTTATACTTCCATAATAAATAAAATATTTCCACAATTCATTTTTTATACAATTCCTAATATTTAACTATAAGAATATAATAGAATTTTCTTTTAACAATGAATGGGTATGAGGGTCTACCCAAGTTAAATTGGAACCATAGGAGTCCATAAGTAAAACATGGTTGAGAAACACAGGATTAACGAGTTGCTTCACAACCAAGAGGTTCTGTGTAGTGTCTTGGGTAAATGTAATGTTCTATAGCCCAGAGTTGACCCATACCTAGTGAGTGAAACTGTTAAGATAGAAACTGTGTAGAAGACCGTCAGGTGATGGATTGTACTTGTAATTTGAAAGGTACAGGCTTGTTACACTGTGCCATGTTGACTGTGTCTCAGAATTACTTTAAGAGTACATGTGTCTGGCGAATACTCATCTACTTGCACATTAATTCAGATTAACCAACTCTTCCTCATCTATCGGCGAGGATCCACCACTACCTGTGTGTATGTGTGTTAATACACGGGTGAGTGGATGAACGAGTTAACTGAGCCCAACGAACTAAGTTTATTAGAGAGGCCTGGGGCCGAATCACATGCTTTTAAATAATAATAATAATTATTATTATTATAATGATATGTGGGTTGTGTGTGTGTGTACGTGTGTTTATCGACCAGTCTCTCAGATGTCCGTAACATTACTGTTAATAGGTTTCTATTATTCCCTTGATTGCAACCTTCTCATATATATATATATAAATATACATACATGCATATATATATTTGTGCGTGCATTTTTGTATAGATATTTATATAAATGCGAGTGTGCGTGTATGTATGTATGTTTATCTGTGCACCCGTATGTGTACGTGTGTGTTTGAGTGCGTATGGATGGCCGCATTCACTGACACAGATATTTCTATGCTGCTTCATTTACCGAATAATTCAGGATTTAAATTACTTTTAACAACTGCAAGGTGGTTGTATGTTTATCGAAATTAAATATAGATAACCTTTATCGTCCTGTCTATCTTTTGTTTTGTTTCGGTCACATGCTCATAACGGACCTTCTCCGTTAACTTGGACCTGTGGATGTGTTACTGCAAGGAGTCTGTATATTCTTGGGACATATATATTTTAACCCGTCTCAGAAAGCACACACACACACCAACTTAATGTGTCTGTTTTCTCTGCTGATTACGTACTTTTCGGTTGCGTCGCTTTCTTTCGTTTTCTCCACCCCACTTTTAACTTGATTTTTCTTTTCGTCAATATGACCCGTCAATTATAAACTGCCTTCTTAGAACGAACTCTATTTCTTAAACTTGCTGTTATTTTCCTATTTCTGCGAGTCGCTGTTTCTGACATGCTCCATTATTCTATTTCCACGCACACACACAGGTAGGAATTATATGCTAAATGCATCAGAAAACATTATTACAGCTTAAATAATAAGAGTTGCTGGAAAATATTGAAATTGTTCCCAGTAAAACATGCTTACGGCTATAAAAAGAAGCAATTTGTCGTCGGATTACGCTGTGAAATCAATACTGCTAATATCCTTTATCTTAGCTGCAGTGCAGTCTTTTTGGCCGTTGCCCTTGTGGCAAATAAAAGAAATTATTAAATGAATACCAAAATACCAGTGAAATACTGAGGTCGACTGAATCTACTATATTTCTTAATTTGTGATTTGTGTAGTAGTAATAGATACATCCATCCGTGGAGGTTATCCACATCAGTTGGAGAAATGGGGGATGCATGGAATAAATCAATCTCTCTCTCTCTCTCTTTGAGTGTACGCATATGTGTGTGTGAGTGTAGTGCGTGAATGTGAGTGTGTGTATATGTGTGTGTATATGTTAACAGCGAACAAGTAAAGACGCCTGCTCTGTTTGATGAAAGCAAGGATATACGTCGAGATGATCAGGCCAGGATGGAGTTCTGTGAGGCAGCAGCAAGATAAACAAGATGAAAGTTATACCAAACTGGCGACCAAGGGAGGAAATACAATGAAAAAAACAAGAAATGGACAACACACGTGATAAAAACTGTTTTCTTAAGGCAACATTAGAAATGAAAACAGCTCAAAACTAACGAGAAAATATCATGAAAAAGGAGAGAAAAATATAAAACTATTGACGCATCTTCCCGTTCGCTTTTACAGGATTGCGAACATAGTGGTTACTGTGTCTTTTGAAACATTTCAACCATCTTTAGAAGATTGTAAGTCTGATTTTTCATATAAGTCCGCAATCTTTCAGACTATAGACACAAAACAAGCACATTTATAGAAATTATTATTATACGTCTCCATAACTCTTTCTCTCTCATACACACACACACACCTATCTATCTATCTATCTATCTCTCTATCTATCTGTCTATCTATCTATCTATCTAGCTATCATATATCTAAGCCTTTTCTGTAGTAAAAATAGATGTCTTATAGGTGGAGGAATATTTAATAATAATAATATATACGTTTGTATATTTTATCATTGACCTCTAAGGAAAAGAATGATTCAGTTATATTAAAAGACATCTAGTTTAAGTCACGTCAACAGCTAAGGGTATGCACAAATCCAAAGCTACATCTACCCCAACATCAACTTCTTCGTCAGCATCGACATCAGTGCAGGGTTCGAAAAACAAAGGTAAAACGAGTAATAAAAGTGGTAGTTATAGTGCAAGTGATTGTGAAAGTGTTAGTTTAAATGTTGGTGGTAGCAGTGATAATAACAAAAGTGGCGTCCGGGATTTAGATGATGGTGGTAAGCATGACACGGACCCTTCGTCTGTGCAGTCTGATTCACAACAGGCCAATCGTCCTCCTTTAGACAGGCAAGGAGAGATCGGATCTGCTCCCTTAGCTACTTTTGACACCGTTGACCTTTCTGACGAAGAAGTGACAAACAGCAAAGACACAGCTTCTGCAAACACTGAGGTAGTCAATAACAGCGATCTGCCACATGCTTCTATTGTAGGTACTACTTCAAAAACCTCTCTTTCAGTCACCACTAACACTCACACAAAAGAAGCCGCCTCAAACGAACTCGTTCATACAGTATGTTCTATTCCTGCAGCTGCGAGCAAAATAAGCACAGCTGAAACTACTACAAGTACTGTAACGATCCATAATAAACTACCTATAGTTAGTTCGTGTTTGTATAAAGAATCCCACATAGCTGCTTCCAGTGATGTTACATCGGACGACTGTTCTCGAAATGCTGATGTATGCCAAAGTAATTCACCAAACTCTAAGTCCTCAAAAGAATCAGTTCCCGTAAATGTCAGCAAAGGCAGTAAATCAAAAAAGAAACAGAAAATAAAAAATGCTGCAAGTAAAACATTATCTCCATCGCCAGCTAAAGAGAGTAGGCAAAAGAAAAAAACGTTTTTTGGTCGCAAAACAAACGCATCGGACTTAGATGGAGAAAAGGACAGTGAAGTGGTTTCTAAACAATCTGAGGTTGTAAACCATCAGCTTGTTGATGCACCTTCGTCTGACGATGATGCGGACAGCAGGACGTATAGAGGGATATCTCCAGGATGCTTGGACTCACCATCTTCGTTTGCATCATGTAAAACTGATAATTTACATGATGTAACTAAAGATCAACAGGAATCAGTCACATTACCTTCTGCAACAGAAGGTGCCGCAGACGTTGATTTTGTTAACTTTGATACAACTGAAGATGGTACAGCTACTCCAGTAGCAACAGAGCCAGGCTCTGGACCCAAGTTAAAAGATTTAAGTGCTGTAGAAAAAGTAAACTTACTCGATGACTCTAGTTCATCAGAAAGTGATCTAAGTGCTGCAGAAAGCCTAACGACCGAAAATATCTACTCATCTTTCGCTGCTGGTCGGGATTCTCTTAAAGGTAATGCATTGAAAGAAGTTGATGATATTGGTCAACAGTTTGATAACTTTACAGAACCCACCTCTTTCAATTCTAAACGCAAAGCTTATGAACGAAGATTACAGCGACTGCAAGTAAAAACCACTCCTATCAACAGACCACGTAGTGCTACACCTCTCAGTGTTGTGACTTTAGACGAATATACACATCTTAGTTCCCCAGAAGTATCTCCTAATTTGGAAAAACTGAAAATAGTTTTGCCTTCTGAACAGTTTGGAAAGCCAATAAAAAGTCCTCGTGGTGTTGGTACTTCCAAAGAAAATGCCTTTGACTTTAATGAGGATCGTTTGTTTCGACATACGAAGGAAGCTATAGTTTTACAAAGTGATGGTTCCATTGGACAGTCTCCTCGTCGAATTTTTATTCCCCCAACTCTTTCACCCAGTCAGTCTCCCTGCAAAGCTGCTGCCGGATCACCTGTATCCAAACTGGTTCTTGTATCGAAATTACCTGCAGGTACGAGTCCACTTGTGAAATCTGCTGCTCCTACTGCTTCTACTCCCACAACCACCTCCATCACTACCACCTTACCAACTTCAAATCCATCTTTAGTTCCTCCTTCATCGTCTGCACCAAAATGTTCTGTGAAAAAATGGGAGCAGTTTGATGATAATACTGCATGTCCACTGCAAACTGTAGAATGTAGTAAATTAGGACCAGATTCACTTGAAGGTAGTCACAGCAGAGATGAAGCTGTAAAACCTGATGGTAAAGAACAGACAAAAAGTAAACTTTTCACTGCTGAATGTAGTGGCAATATTGAGTCTCCTCTCGTTGGGCATAGAACCCAGCTGAGAGGTCAGGAGACGGAGGAGGAGGAAGAAGAGATATTAAAAGTTGAAATAGGTTCTAGTGAAGTAGGTAAAGCCTATAATATAGAACTGGAAGTGCCTACCAAAGATAAGATGGACATCTCTCACAATAAACCTAACTGTTGATTGATCTATGTAATGTTAGATCAAATCTGCCTGGACTTACCATTTGAGAAAGCATAGGAAGCATTTCCATTTTGAAGGCAAGTATAAGATTTTTTTCATTGTTTCTAATAATCTGACATAACAGTAATAACAGGCGAAAAGAAGCAAAACAATAAGATATTATTGTTCTTTTTTTATTTATTTTCCACTGATTAAACCTATGTTTCTTATTGACTCTGGTGTCACATTATGACTCTCACCTGGTTGGTTTCACCACTACTTTCCATATATAAGCCATATCCAGGAAGGTAATCTTTTGTATTTACTCATTTATAAGCCTGACTATTCATACTTGATTTTAACTAAAAAAGAATGGGGTCTGACTTATGTACAGGGCAAAGCTAAAACTATGAAGGGAAAACTTTTGTACCAAGATTTAACACTTAATTAGGGGTATTACTCATACACAAGTAAATACAGTATATATTATTGACTTCCAGTTCCACTTCAGAATTACCAAGAGACTCCAACTGCAACCAATATTTGAATTTTTATTATTCAGATGCTTGATAGCTCAAGTTGTAAATCTTCATATTTGTATATTTTTATGTCATGTTAGATTTTAATCACCATCACCATCATCATCATCATCACAGAGTTCCAGACAAAATACCTTGCTGAGTTTGTTTCAAAATTGGAGACATAACTGCAATCTTATAATAAAAAAAAATATTCCAGCTTCACCAGATCATGCTTTCCTTTTCTTCTAAGATGTGAGTAGTCATGTAGCTCCTCTACACCAAGAAGCCTGTTCTGCTTTGACCCTTTCCTCTCATATTTTATCCCTCTCTGTTCCTTATCTCCTAGCATAAAGTTGCCCCCCCCCCCTTGTGGTTGACAGTGTTGCGAGTGTTTGTTGGCTCGTCTGAGGTGATGATTGGTTGAGCTGATGAATGAAAATGTGTTTCTTGGGCTGTGCGAAGAACAAACTGACATCATTTGTGAACGTTTAAGAGATTTTATTTCATACAGAGTTTTAACTGTGTTGGTCTTTTACAAATAACAACAAATAATTACATACTAGAAAAGATATAATGCTTAGAATTTACGGCAAGCTTACTGAAATAGCAACACGAGGCTGGCTCAACATAACTGGAAACAATCATGTTATATTTGAGGTGAGAATGGAGACACATTATGCAGCTACATCAACATTCTACCTGGCAAGAGGTGAGACATATGAATGAGTTGGCTGGCCTCAATGCTCTGCAAAAAGTTTAAGTGCCAAAAATAGCTCTTATATAGGGTACAAGGAGAAAATTCTAGAAGATTGAATCATGTGATGGCTTGACACTGATCAGTTGCTTAATAGATCAATCATGTGAAACTACTGTGGTTCAGTTATGATGCATGATCAGTTACCTAGCAGTTTGGTTTCGAATCACTGTTACAATAATCTTACTATCTGCATGGTAACCTCACTAGTATCGATGACATGTAAAAAGCACCCAGTACACACTGTAAAATGTTTTGCATTAGAAAGAGTATCCAGCCATAGAAACCATGTCAAAGCAGACACTGGAGTACAATCCTTCAGATCTTGTCAAACTATCCAACCTATGCTACCGTGAAACATGGTCACTAAATGATGATGTATAAATTTACACATCAAAACAGAAAATAAGAAAGTTTTCTATGGTTCCTGCTAGTTATTAATTAATGTCAAACAGTAACTGAATGAAATGTTTCCTAGTATTTAGTCAACAGTTCCTTGTTGTGTATTTAGAGTCCATCAAGCTCAGCTTCACCTTCATCCTTTTGGGATTGATATACAATATTACCAATAACATATTTTGATTGCTTCAATCAACTATGTCTCATAATCAAATGTCTAAAGGAAATAAAATGTGGTGGCCATGGTCAGAATAATCATAGGTCTGCTTTATTGGACCAGCTTGATGTTAAACAACAACAGGTACAAATATTAATGGTTATAATTGTTGGTTTCAAGGAGAATTTTATTATCTCGTTTTTGCTAATTTCATTGAGATGTTCACTCACACCCTCAACGTTCCATAATTTTTGTTTTCTCTGTCCAAAACAATTACATCAGATTTGTTGTGTTTGCATTTAGTTGATGGTTTGACGGAAATGTTCCCTCAACAATTACAGAAACGTTTCTATTTTTATCTCAGAGCAAGTCTTCCTCCAGGTGGTATTTATTATGTAATTATTTTAATAATGTCATGGTCATGACAGCATTTGAAGGTTAATATCACAATAGCATTTCCAAGTAGCTGCTGATCACATGTGGAATGTCTTCTATAGATATGTGATGTAAACATTTTCAGTCATATATTGGTTCCACTATATCCTTTGTTCAACAGATATTTTCCAGCTGTCTCTTGTTCTTGGATAACAAAAGCATAACTGTTGAAATGTGAAGTGATTTAACTTTTTCAAGTTCAATAAAGATGACACTCCTTGTCATTGTTGGCATTATTAAACTTTTGTTTCTTCTCTTGGTCTTTGTTAAAGTGGACTGTCCAGTAGTACACAAGAATGGCTCTGTGGTTAAGAAACTTGCTTTCCAACCATGTAGTTTTGAGTTCAGTCCCACTGCATGGCACTTTACGCAAGTGTCTTCAACGATTGCACTGGGCTGACCTTGTGATTGGATTTGGAAGATGAAAGACTAAAAGAAGCCTTATTTATGTTATTTGTGTGTGTGTGTGATGGTGTGGTGTAGCTTAGTGGTTAGGGTATTCAGCTCACAATCATAAAGTTGTGAATTCAATTCCCAGCAGTGTGTGGTGTCCTTGAGCAAGACACTTTATTTTATGTTGCTCCAGTTCACTCAGCTGGCAAAAATAAGTAGTACTTGTATTTCAAAGGGTCAGCCTTGTCACATTCTGTGTCTCACTGAATCTCCCTGAGAATTATGTTAAGGGTATGTGTGTCTGTGGAGTGGTCAGCCACTTGCATATTAATTTCACAAGCAGGTTGTTCTGTTGATTGGATCAATTGGAACCCTCATCATTGTAGCTGACAGAGTGCCAGTTTGTTTGATATATATATATATATATATATATATTTATATATTTATGAGTGTCTGTATTTGTATGTGCTCTTATCTAGACATTATGGGATGAGTGTAACAAGCATCATCATCATCATCATACAGGTTGTTCATTTCCAGTCTTCTGTGAAAAAACATGTCGGGCCATGAAGAACTATTACTTTGCTTGGAAACAGGAAGAGCATCCAGCTGTAGAAAATCTGCCTCAACAAAATCAGTATGACCCATTTAAACATGGAAACATGGACATTAAATGCTGCTGCTTCTGCTGCTGCTGCTTATGATGTGTGTTTTTCAAAGAGTTCAATCACACCTCATAAAATGATACACTCCTCATCTTTCAACTCTTGTTTCATATGTTTGTTTTTGTTGTTGTGTTCTTAAGTGGGTGCTCAGTGATACCATTTGATAGGCTAGCTGAACTCATGTTAAGCCTCTTCACCTATCCTTTTTTCCTGATATTATTAAGTTTGTCAATATTTTTACTGAGGTTTCTAGATGATATTATCATAACTGATATATTTGGACAATGTCCACATTGTGATTGTTATAGTAACAATGCTCCACCTGTTATCTCCTGCTTTCTTCAGTGCTTGTTCTATTTGGTAACATTCTCAGAATTTCAAACCAAACCTTATATTTAGTTCATGGATTAGATTGTTCTCTTTCTGTATTCTCATATTAGCTATTCTCTCTTGTAATGTCACTTGCTCATTCCACTTTAATCAGGATGTATTTAGATTCACTGACCCAAGAACTAGATTCCTGCTTACCAACTAAACTTCTACACTTAACACTTTTAACATCTAATGTTTATATTTCACTTTGGTATTAACTAGAAGGGCAATTACTTAATGGAAATTAGAACTTTAAACCTCACATTTTCTTATGGTCTTAGACTTAGTGCTTCTCTTAATTAACCCTTTAGCATTTAAATCACCTGCATCTAGCCCAAATATTTTATCTGCTTTATATTCAAACTGGCCAGATCTGGCCTCTCACTCCTATCTTGCAATGTCATTCTAAAAATAAACAATCACATCTTTGAAATCTTGAAGTTACAAGCTAAAAAAGTATTACTTTTGATAAAGTAATCTGAATGCTAAAGAGTTAAACCCTCTTATATGGTGTTAATCTCCATGTTAGGTCTACCAAAGACCTTACCAGAGCCCCATATATGTGCTGAATCTTTAAATTCTCTTATTTCTCTGTTATCCCTGTCTTTTTATCTTGACTGTTTCACAGATGTTGGTGACTTCTCTTTCTCAAATAGTCAATCATGTCTGATTTCTCTGTTTACAACTTTACAAAATTCCTTCAGCCTTACTTTCAGTAGGTGATTGGTCTTCCCTTTTTATTTTCTCCTACAAATACATGGAATAACATGCAACGCACAGTTCTTGTTCATGATCTCCTGATGGAGGCTTTTTTTCCAAGATGGATACCCCAAAAGAGCAGGCCTGCACCTGAATACTGTCCTGATGCTGTATAAACTGTAAAACTTCTTAATTTTTTCTGTCAAGCCTCTAATATAAATTAGACAGATCATGGCAGCTTTTTCATTAATGTTCTTGATTTTTGTTGATTTGCTTTTGGAAGCTGACATGATACTTATAGAGTAATTGTTATTATCATGGTCCTTCTAATCTTGATACCATTTCTTGGTATATATCTAGGTTACCACTTATGACTTTTACCTGATGATGTAGGCCACAGACAGTTTTTTTTCTTATGCCATATGGATGGTGGGAATCAAAAGTTCAGGCAATGCCCAATGAATGTAGGTTTGTGATATAGCATTGTCTTGAATCTGCATTCAATGCAAGTTATTAGTACATCCCAGGAGGCCAGTTCATTGTTTTTTTTTAACTTCTCATTGAGTTCCATGACCCAGTAGTATTTCCATACATATGTTAGCTATCTCTGGGGATAACAACAAACCTATAACAAAACCTCATTCTTGCCAATGTAGATCAAACCTTAATTGAAAAAATATTATTTGTACACAGAAGGTCAATATTTCCATCAGGTTACCTACTGGGATACTGATATATTCATGATACATAAGAAGATGGCTTTGTAAATAACATAATTAAGTCAACCATACAACTGAAATATATAGATGACACCATCATACTTAGGTCTCACCAAGACAAAGCACAATTACTGCTGGACCATGTAAACTCAATGAAGTCTTCAATACAGTTCACAACAGGAAACACTAAAAAACTTCTGATAAACTGGCCTTCCTGGATGTGCTAATAACTTGTACACAAGATTTATGACATCTGTTCATTCACTGGACAAGACAATGGATGATTTCCATCATTGATATAGGGTAAAGAAAAGGTATCATATGCTGCCCACAACATCAAGCAAGACTCATAAGTGGTGACCTTGGTACATACCATCAAGAGATATCAGGGTTAGTTGGACCCATCAGAGTAATGACTATTTTATAAGAGTAGAGATATAAAGATGGAGAGCATTAGTCAACAAACTGTCATACTCTGTCTACTTTACATTAGAGGAGTATTTCTCAACCTTTTTGTGGTCCATGAATGGACATAGTTTGTGTGCGTCTGTGTGTATACTTTACTTTTCTGTTATGGTAAGATCAACAAAAAAGTACTGCATCTGGTGAAAGATAAATATTGTTTAATGTGCACAATATATAGTTATGAGCTACTCATAGTTTCATACATTGGAGATTTGGTCTAGGCAGGTTTTAATCATATGTCTAGTATCTCTAAGCAGTCTTCAGGAGCAAAGTATTGTCATACTCTACCCTGAGGAACTCTGCATTAGAAACATGATGGATAAATTCAGATCTGTAGTTCATATGGCATTAGGATAGTATTCAAGGGCATCCCTACCCTGGCTGATTATTTGTGGAAGATAGAAAAGGAGTCACTAAGTCAAGATAATAGGTAGGGATCAACACCAGAAAATAATTTAATTAGGGAGAAGGTGTGCAGGGTTTGAGAGAAGAGTGGGAGGGTGATAAACTGTGGCAAAGATGGTGGGGTCAGAGGTACATAAGGGTAGTTATAGTGATAGGGTCACAAAGCTGGAGGCGGCATCAATTGCAGATATGAGAGAGTGTTAAAGGTGCAGTAATGCAGTCCTTAAAATGTCACTCAGAGGAGAGGGAGAAATTACTGAAAGCACAAAAGAGGGCAGAAAATAGTGAGAGAAAGAACAATAATGAAGAATGAAGTTTAAACAGAAGTGGTTCCAGGGGTGGAGGAGTTAAATAGCAGCACAAAAGATGACGATGAAATATGTGCCAATTCTGCTCTCAAATGATCGCTGCAGCTGAGTTGTATCTGAGCCAGAAGAGTGAAAAAGGAATGAGTGTGAGGGAATGCTTGACATGAGAAGATTGGGTGCAGGACTTCACTTTTGTCATAGCAGATGGGTCTTCTCAAGCACAGCAAATTACCAATCATCTTAGTCGTTTGTCATCTCCAGGATGCTGGAGTCTAATTTCTCTGTTAACTCTCCTGTAATTCCACTGTACCTCATATGTACCCATAGTTTGCACAGAGTACACTGTATGGAATTCCTATCTGCACCTTTCCTAACAGAGCCATTTACCTGACAAGAAGAGAGTTGGTTCTTTCTGTTTTCTTGCTTACTAGAATTTTGGTCTTTGCTAAGTTAACTTTAAGGCCATTTGATTCCAGGCTAACAGAAAGACTGACCATTCCTAGATGATAGCAGTATGATAGATAAAACAATCAAGGATATGAAGACAAGAAAAGCCTCTAGTCCATCAAGAATCACTGCCAAGATACTTAAAATATCTGGTGGAGTAGGATACTGTCTAGTCAACTGTATAGTTAATCAGGTTGTACAGGCAGGTGTCATACCTAGTGAATTGTCTGGCTATGTTACAACAAAACACTACAAAGGTCAAAGAGATGCCTTAGGGAAGAGTAATTACAGAGGTATAAAAATTATGGAACAGGTCATGAAAGTTATGAAGAGAGTTATAGCTCAATTCATTAGGAACAGAATTAGACTAGATGAGATGCTGTTTGGTTTTGTACTGGGGAGAAGTGCTGTTGATGCTCTCTTTCTAGTAAGGTAACTGCAATAGAAATATTTAGCTAAAAGTAAACCCTTGTTTTTTGCATACATCAACCTGAAGAAAGCTTTCAACATAGTCCCTCACTCTGTGATCTGGTGGTCTCTGAGAAAGTTTGAAGGAGACGTGGTTTGTGAGAACCATACGAGCCATGTACAGGGGTACTCTTGGTAAGGCGAGAGTCAGCCATGAGTACAACGACTTGAGAGAGTACATATAAGATTTCACCAGTGCTCAGTTCCTCGTCCCCTCCTCTCTGTCACAGTCTTCCAGGTGATAACAGAGGAGTTTAAAACCAGTTGTTCTTGTTCTTGGGAACTACTATATGCCAGTTGATACATACATATATATCATCATCATCATCATCGTTTAACGTCCGCTTTCCATGCTAGCATGGGTTGGACAATTTGACTGAGGACTGGTGAAACCGGATGGCAACACCAGGCTCCAATCTAATTTGGCAGAGTTTCTACAGCTGGATGCCCTTCCTAACGCCAACCACTCAGAGAGTGTAGTGGGTGCTTTTATGTGTTACCCGCACGAAAACGGCCACGCTCAAAATGGTGTCTTTTATGTGCCACAGTCAGGCGGTACTGGCAACGGTCACGCTCAGGATGGTACATCTTATGTGCCACCCGCACAAGAGCCAGTCCAGGGGCCCTG
>NC_068991.1:53078706-53079280 GCF_001194135.2 Octopus bimaculoides
CTACAACATCACTATTCTCTCTCCTACACTGTCTTGCAACACGAAATACCTCGAGTCTTTGGTCTTCACGGCGCAGAACATTGGCAAATCTTTTCTTATCTGCTTCCCCTCTGGCTAAATAAACCTGTCGCCTAGCTTCCCTTCTGGCAGATTGGTACACACACACACACATGTATATATATATAGATATGTAAAAGCACCCATTACACTCTTGGAGTGGTTGGTGTTAGGAAGGGCATAGAAAAACCATGCCAAATCAGACTGGAGTCTGGTGCAGCCTTCCTGCGTGCCAGCCCAGTCAAACTGTCCAGCCCATGCCAGCATGGACAACAGATGATGATGATGATATATATATACATACACATATATATATGTGTGTATATCGTCGAAACGCCGGTGTTAAAACGTGGGTGGCTGATGAAGGAGAATGTTCTCTATGTGGCTTGTGTGTTCTCGTCTACGTTTGTTTGCAATGTCCTGTACCCAGATATGCACCTATACATACAGGTGGATGTCGGTATGCACATACCTGTACGTATATATGCATATACTCATTTACTATTGTTTTTATATA
>NC_068991.1:53079726-53088369 GCF_001194135.2 Octopus bimaculoides
TGTATACACATATAGAATGATTATAAAGTTAGTGCTTATTGAAACACATTTCATTTTCAAAAGTTAAAAGATCTACACACAAATTTTATTTATTTTTATGAATGCTTGTTTTCAAAGTGACGACTGTTCCAGGCACTACTGATAATGTGTAGCAATGATAAGTTGCATCATACTGTAATTGCTGGTCAATTAATATGATGTTCCTCCATAGTAGTATCCTCAGATCTCCAATAGGTGCAATTGTAGCAGTTGAGTCATTTAGTTTCAATGTATCTTAATTATGCCAAACAATCTATGTTACAAAGTGTGCACGTTTTACATATGTTACCAAGTACCACTTACAAAACTCCACTCTTCAGTCCAGATCATCTTCATTGAGAGCATTGACTATTCTTGGAATATAACCTTTCCAATGACAGCACTTTAAAATACGATGGATGCTTCATTTTGAAGTTCCTATCTCATGGCTCATTTGCAGCATAGATTGTCTTGAATTTTGTCAATACATTTCTACCACCCTTCCTTGCTTTGTGGGGTTTGTTGATGTTCTTGGTCTTCTGGAATTTCTCTTGTGGACATTCTGAATAATTCCATTTGCTTCAAAATATCTCTGATTTGAGTGATGGTTAAGTTATGGTGGCAGATCTGTTTGAAACTCCCTCCTAAACTATTTTTGCACTTTATGTTTTCAAACTTCCATTAGCACTTTAGGACAAATTTCTTTTGTTCAAAGTTTAGTCTGGTTCCCTTTATTATTTCTAATGGGTTAAATCTAAATAGAAATGAAAATTAAGTGAATTATCAGATGTTAAATTGTGCATACATTTTTTTGTGTGTCTGTGTACACACAGACACAGACACAGACACACACATATATGTGCACCCACCCACCACACAGGCACCCCCCACAGCCAACCACCCGCAATTTAATCTTTACTAATATTATTTCTTAAGTTATAGCTTTCTCCTTCCTGTATGAGTCAATACAAAAACCACTTTTTTATGCTTGTTTGCAACTAACCAGCTTAATACAATAAAAACATGCACTTTTACTTTAATCAAAAATTTATCAATTCATATTGATATACTCTAGCTCAACTGATGGCCTTTTGGGATAATAAATGTAAAGTTAATGGGAAATATTATCTGAGAATAGTTGTTATCTCAGTAAGTTAATAATTTAAGGAGAGGATGAGGTTGTTTTTTTTATTGTATTTTTTATATTTTTATATTTATTTCTCTGGCTTTATTTGAGGAAGAAGTGCAAGACCTCTGAAAATGAAAGAAGCTAAAAATTGGAAATTTGGTTTGAATAGTGGTAAAGGCACCAAAAAGCCAAGTGGGAGTGTTAAGCAGGATGAATGATTAAGCCTGATCCCCAAGAACAGGTGATGCCAATTTGATACATTTTTGAAAAGCTAATGTCAACCCAAGAGCTTCATTTAACCTGAAGCTTTGGTTGATGAAAACTATCCAAGAAGCTGTGAAGTGGGAGCAGAAGGGCAGAAATAGAGATCATTGGACTAAACAGTCTTTCAGTATTTAGAGTTGTTGCTTTATCATCTGAATTTAGATCCTTCCAGAGTTGACTATACGTACTATCCCTCCAATGTCAGAAAAAAAAAAAAATTCCGAATATATCCTAGGGCTGACTTAATTGACTCTATTCTCACAACAGTGTGCCATAGTAAGAAATCCTTTCTTATCAAAATTTAATCTGAAGTATCTTTTGCTGGTAAAATCTGAAGTCAATCATAATTAACATCATCATCATCATCATCATTGATATCGTCCTCATCAGCATCGCCATCATCATCATCATCATTGTCGTCATCATCATCGTCATCATCATCGTCATCATCATCGTCATCATCATCGTCATCATCATCATTATCATCATCATCATCATCATCATCATCATTGTTTTAATATACACTTTTCCATGCTTGCATGGGTCAGCTGGCTTCATTTATCAAACTGCTGACAGAAAGAAATTAGGGTGTTATGAAAATATTTAAAAAAAAAGTTTTTATTACCTCTTACCTTTTACTTGTTTTAGTCATTAGACTACGGCCATGCTGGGGCTCCACCTTGACAGATTTAGTCAAGCAAATTGACCCTAGTTCTTTTTTAAAGTTTGGTACTTATTTTACCTGTCTCTTTTTTACCTATGTTATAGGGGTGTAAACACTGGTTGTAAATTGATGATGGGGAACAAACAAAAATACAGAAACATACACACACACACACACACACACACATACACATACACACACACATGCATATATCATCATCATCATTTAATGTTCATGTTCCATGCTAACACTGGACAATTTGACAAGATCTGATGTGTCCAAGAGCTGCATTATGCTCCAATCTCAGCTTTGGCATGGTTTCTATGGTTGGATGCCCTTCCTAATGCCAACCATTTTTACAGCTTGGACTGGGTGCTTTTTTTAGTGCCACCAGCACTATTGAGGTTGCCATGCAGTTTGCAGGACTACAAACCTTGGGTTGGGAGTCAACTTTATAATAATGGATGTGGAGATTACTATGCGAAAGAAAGTGGGGGCTAGAGTAGGTTCTTGTTAATGGATCTGCCTAGCTACTCACATCTAGTAGGGGAAAGGGGGAGAGAGAAAATGATCAGTTAGAACTTCAAGAGATAAATAATGATGATGAGATACCCAGGTGGCCCCCACCCTGAAAGGTACAAGTGGGTGAGTGGTTTGCAAGATTGTGTAGGTAGGAGAATGAGAAGATAAGGACAGACTATCAAAATAGAGTTGAAGGGTGGACAAACAAGAACAATAAGCCAGGGAAGATAGAGGAATGCAGAAGAGATAGTTGTGGGGGGTGAGTGACGGAAGTAGTAGGATGATACAGTTGTTGGGATGAGGATGAACAAGAGAGGGAGATGACATGGTTGGGTTGTTCATAGGAGCCAGTGGGGGAGGGGCAGGTTTAACACTTGATAGTGAGGTGAGTCATTGTAACATGGATGAGAGCATGAAATATAACCCTTCCACAACTCAGTTTCGTTGAGGAAGATGAGTCTTTTTGAATACCTCATATTGCCAGAGAATCCAGTTTTAGTCATCTCTTCTGTCAGGCTCAGGAATCTGAGGTCAGCTTTCACTACTTCATCCCATGTCTCTCTCTCTGTCCCACAAGTCCCAGTTATATTTTGTGAAAAGCACTTCTTTAAACGGCTGTCCTCATTCATACACATCACATGTCCATGCCAGCGCAGTCTTCTTGCTTGAACTCAACATCTGTGCATATTCCATATTTAATAACCTTTCATAGTAGCCCTTCCATGCCTCTTTCCTTTCAGAATCACTTAGGCAACCATACTGCTATCCATCTGTACACAGAACTCTCCCACAACACCTTGATTCTCTCTGATGCACTGTCTTGCAATACCAAACATCTCATTCCTCAGATCCTCATGCTGTAAACATTTGCAAACCTCTTCCTTTCTGCTTCTGCCCTTGCTAAATAAGCTTGTCATTATCTTCCTTTCTTGCTACATAATATAGTTTGTTACTGCATCCATTTTCCCACTTTTTCCAAGCCTTTCTATTTGCATTTATGGCCCAGTCTACCTCACTGTTCCAACACCATGTTATCCTAAGTCTAGATGACTCTTTGCCCTAACTACAGATTTGATCTGTAGCCCTTAGTAGGTTCTCTCTCTCTTCCCCCTCTCTCTCTATCACACACCTACACTCCAATGACCATCTTATTCTACCCTTCCACCCACTCTTCTTGGCTATTTGTCTGTATTCTCTCTGGTACTCACCTTCTTTTTTCTTGCAAATACTCTGTGACACCTTGTCACCGTCTTTACCTTCTTTCCTGCTACTGCCAGCCACCCTTATATGATGTAGGGCAGCCATATGAAGCCTTTATAGCAAGATACCTGTACCTGTCATTCTATCTTAGTCTAGCCTCTCAATGTCTGACATAAAACCATTTCCCTTACTACTACAACTCCATTTTGTCAAGTGGGCTATTTCTTTGTCTTGTAAGTTACTTGGTGACCTCACTGGGACAAGTGTCACGTAAAAAGCATCCAGTACATCTTACAAAGTTGTTGGTGTCTGGAAGAGCATCCAGCTTCAGAAACCATATTGAAACAAACATTGGAGCTTGATGCAATTCTCATGCTTGTTGAATTCTGTCAAACTGTGCAACTGATGCCATCATGGAAGTTGGATGTTAGATTATGATGATAATGGCTTATATCATCATTTTCCATACTGGCATGAGTTGGATGGTTTGACTGGAGCTGGTAAGGCCAGGGGGTCGCACCAGGCTCCCTTATCTGTTCTGGCATAGTTTCTGTGGCTGAATGCCCTTCCTAATGCCAACCACTCCATAGAATGTACTGGGTGCTTTTAATGTGGCACCAGCACAAATATCAACTCTGCTGTGGTAGACAGGTCTTTTTGAGAACAGCAATGCACCAGATATCTCAGTCCTATACATAAGTACAGGCATACGTGTGTGGCCTAGTGGTTGGGGTACTGCACTCACAATTGCTAGATCATGCGTTCAATTCCCAGACTGAGTGTTCTTGAGCAAAACATTTCATTTCATGCTGCTCTGGTCCACTCAGCTGTAATGGACATGCCTGTATGTATGGATTGCTACGATTTTACTTAGCGTGATATGTCTTCTCAAGTACAGCAAATTGCCAAAAGTCCTCATCTCTTGTCCTCTCCTCACTGAGGCCCAGCATCTGAAGATCCTTTCTCACTACTTTGTCCCACGTCTTCCTGAGTCTACCCTCCATGCATCAGTTTTCCCCTTCCACAGGTTCTCTCCACAGTTAGAGATTGGCTCCTCTTTATGCAGCTGTCCTCATCCATACATATCACATGACCAAATGAGTGCAGTTTTCTCTCTGTGTGGAAGCCTGTCCGAAAGATAGTACCAGTAATTCAAAAACTACAGCCTTGTGTCAGGCTTTTTCTTCTCTTCATGTGTCCATGTGTCTGTGGAATAGCCAGCCACCTACATGTTAATTCAATGAACAAGTGAATTCTTATCAAGTCTCTCTCTTACACACACACACATACATGCGTGCACACGCACACACACACACACACACACACACACACATTATTCTATTAGAATTTTTCATCGCCTGGCTTAGTTGCCCTGACTATAGCTTAGCATCCAATCCACCCATGTAAGCTAAAAGCAAACCAGAAACTTCTAAGTCCTTGTATTATAAGCAGGCTGTTTAGGCTAAATTTGACAGTTAGCATAAAAGGAAAAGAATATCCAATGTGGTATTGAAAAATAAAAGTATTTTAAAAAATCAAAAAATATAAAGCAGATTATGGCTGGGAGATAACATTTTACTCAGAGTAACCACTCTCAGTTTCCACCACACCCTCAAGATGGCTCCAGAACTTGGTGTGTGCATTCCTCACTGTATCCTTGAGAAGATCTTTGAACATGTTGATCTTGGCCACCAGCTTAGCCTTCATGTTACTGGTAGAAGGATTGCTGTCTTTCTCAACCTTCCCCAACACATAGTAATCCATGGGATTACAATTGGAGGAATTAGGAGATTAGAAATTGGGGCTGGAGAAGTTGTAGAAATACTCCAATGACAACTTCTGATTCTTTTTGGAGATATGGCAAGGAGCCAAATCCTGCTGCCACACATATGATTTTCTAGCAGCAACCTTGGCCAACTCTAGCAGCTTCATATATCTATCTTAATTGAACTAGGCCCTATTCAAAGATGTAGGGGATGAGTTCCTGCATGTAGACACATTCAGAATGCCTGCTGTGTCTCTCCCTGCTAGCCATGGCTTTGTAGTCTTTATGGCAGCTGTCTATGTCATGTCTTTCAGCCTTTGCTATGTTCACAGAGCATTGAACAACAGTGAAAGATGTCAACATTTTGATATCCAACACAAATCATTACGATACAGGTAAATGATTTCCAATATTCAGATGGCTTCTAGACCATCATGTCAGCTAACTTTTTTTCAACAACAGTTTTAATCTTTATGCTTTCTAATGTCATTGAGTGTTCACCAAAACATCAATCTGTTCCTGAAAAAAAAGTGGGGACATAAAAAGTCGTCAGATTTAGCCTGAACATCCTGTATATATCATGTAATTGGATGGGCATTGACTCTATTGAGTTCCTCTTCAAATCCTAAGCAGTTATCTGTTTGTAGTAGTGAAGTTAAGATCCATACAACTATTTTAGACTGACTCATTTACTTCAAATTCTTGAATCGTTTTCCATGTCTTTCCTAACTTCCATACTTCTGCAATTATTTCAATATTCATGCTAATGTATTTTCATTTTTCTCTTTTCAGGTGTCTTATATAACTGAAATGGCTTCTGCTGATAAACATGTTGGCCTCAAAAACCATATTGGTTTGTTTGTATATGTCACTGAACTGCCTGTCTCACCAAAGCCAAGTCTTTTGGTTGGATTAACCATTTTTCCTTTGCCAATTTCATATATCAATATGTGCGATAGTATGTATGTACGTATGGATGGATGGATGGAGGTGTAAATGAGAAATAGAATTCTTCTCAATAAGCATAGGTGAGATTGTTAATTTATTCAGTGCCAAGGTTTTGGGGTGTCAAATGTTGCCATTGCTAGGCATGGGAAACTCAGAGTAGCAATGGAGTATGGAGTGAAATTACATTACAGTTTGGAATGAAAAGATAAAAATCACAAATGTACATATTGTAAGTGTGTATGTATGTGGGCACTTGTGTGCATCTGTGTATGTGGGGGAGGGGGCATGTTTCTCTAGGTATAACATGAAGAGGCATGCACATTCATATATATATACCAACACATAAGTACATACATACATATATATATGTATATGAACACATATAAATACGTACACACACACACACACACATATAGGTATGTATGTATATAACATACTTATGTGCAGCATACCTATACACTTGCATATAAATAATAATTTCTCTCTCTCTCTCTCTATATATATATATATATATATATATATATGTGTGTGTGTGTGTGTGTGTGTGTGTGTGTGTGTATATATACACACACATATAGTATATCATTGCGTGTTTACTTCCAGTATAGTGGTGTGGTTACTACTGGACTTAAGAGTATTGCTTGTTATGATTTACATCATGATAAACACAAATATATATATGTCAATTGTCTCTTTGTACATTTCACTATTATGGTTATTTGCAACCTCTGCATTGGATGTTCCATGTGCATATTGATGCTTAACCAGAACAGATCATCAGGGCAATTTGATCTGTGTAACATAATGCAATAAAGTGTTCCCAAGTGAAGGTTAGAAATAGCCAGAATAGTAAAACACATGTAAGGAACAAATGATGTAAAATTGTGTTTATCATAATTTCATCTTATGAACACATATATATGTAAGTGTGTACATATACATAAGTACATATATATGCATATATATGTGTGTGTGTCTGTGTAAATATATATATATATATTTATATACTTATATATGTGCCTATGTATGTATACATATATATATATATACATCTATTATGTATATTATACTTATAGAATAAACTCTACTACATGTATCGAGTATTTCTGCTTGCTTGTAGACATAAAATATGTAATACAGATAATAATATATGTACATATATTATTAGAATTAAAATGTATATATGTGAATACACTATATCATACTTGTACATAATATATTATGTGTGTGTGTGTGTATGTATATGTATATATGTGTATATAATATATAGATATCAACACATATATATATATATATATATATATATATATATATATATATATATGTTTGTATGTATGTATGTATGTATGTATTGTATCATATATACAGACTAGCACACATTAGTTTCTCTAGACAACCAAAATGGAATGTACTGAATACATGTAGGGGATTAAATTTATTTCTTCAAAGCTTCTGGTTCATTCTGTTGGTTCTTCAGAATTCAAGATCCCTGCTTTAGTGGCTTCACATAACTGACTGATCGCACTAAAGTGAGAAAAGGGCAGTGTATCGTTTACCTTGTTACAAATATATGTATGCATGTATGTGTGTAAATATGTATGTATATTTATATATGTGTGTGTGTGTGTGTGTGTGTGTGTTAGAAGAAACAAATAGGAATGGCTTTCTGATCATATTTCCACTTTAATAATTAGATGTTTATAAATTATTGTAAATGCCAAAAGATTTATAAGCAGTACTCAAGTGGAAAAATTATCAGAATGCCATTCCTATTCATTTCTTCAAATATATGTAATACTGTACCAAAGATTCATACATACGTGTGTGTGTGTGTGTGTGTGTAATACATATATGTATATAAATCGTAATTGTTAAAAATATACTATGAAAGCAATATATACCAATAGAAAGAGGCAACACAAGAAAGACAAGTTTGTTTTAAAAAATGTTTTTATTAGTTTAATAATTGAAATGAAGGGAAAGAATGAGGATGTTTCAGACACTTCTGTGTTGTCTTTGTTTTTGCACTCATTGCTTTCATTCCTTATATATATATATATATATATATATATGTGCACACAATTGTATGGTTTTGTGTTGTGTAGCATTTATGTATATATATATATATATATA
>NC_068991.1:53089422-53091957 GCF_001194135.2 Octopus bimaculoides
TATATATATATATATATATGATCTATAGTATATTTGTATGTATATATGTATGAATTACAAGTGCAGGTATATATATATATATATATATATATATACATACAGAAAGATGAGGCATAGTGATGTAAATAAACACAGTTAGGCTTGTTTAATATCTACATATATATAGATACACATAGACACATATATCTCCATATATTCAGAACGATAACACATATATTCATAGAGCATAAAAAATACACAATACTGGGAAAACATAATTTCTTAACACCCATCTTAGGGAACTTAAAGAAGCTTGTCATAAATATATATATATGCATGCATGCATGCATCATTGACTAGACATCACATGATAGGTGTAAATAAGAGTCACTGTTATGCATATAGCGTCATTCAGTTCTACTCTTATATGAAAACATGCCCAAATATTTCCTTGCTTGGAAACTGGTAGGGGTTGGTGACAGGAAGGGTGTGAGACTAGAAAATTTGCCTCAACAAATTCTTTCTGCAAGTATGGAAAAGTGGAATGATTATATATATATATATAAAATCATCATCATCTTTATCATTTTATGTCAGCTTTCCATACTGGCATGGGTTGGACATCATGACAAGTTCCAGTGGGTCATTGTACCATATTTGGCTCCAGTTTCCCAATTTTAACTGGTTGCCCTTCCTAATGCTAACCACTTTACAGTGTACATTTTTTCATGGCACCAGCACTACTGAGTTCACCTTGTAACCTGCAAGACTAATGATTCCCATCAACTGAAAGGCTGGATAGGAAACAGGTGGCTGCTTTAAGTGTTAAAGTGTTAAATAATGGTGTGTGGAGCAGGGACAGGTTTGTGGTTGTGGTTGAGGAGATTCATAGCTGCTCTGCATTTTACATGGGTTGATGGAGGAGGTTGGAGTGAAACAAAAAGAAGAGTAAATATTGTGGCGATGAAGTGCCAGAAAGTAAATTTAATGATAACATGTCCAAGAGATGTATAGGAGAGAGTGTGGATACAGAAAAATAAGGATGGGTGGTGGGTAAGGTGGGTAATGTGAGAGATAAATACAGACATGGGTGGAGGTTGTCAGATATATGTAAAGGAAGAGTGGGGAGGAGGGTGAGGGATGATAAGAACGAGGAATGGATGCTGATTTGGAGTAGCACAGAGAAGAGGGAGTGATGTCTGGTCGTATAAAGATGAAGGTATTGTATATAGTTATAGGTTCTGGTGGTATATACAGTACCATACTGTGTTTCTTTCAGTAGCAGGACACTTCAGTAGATAGGAGAGTAATAGGATAATGAAGGGTTGGGTTAAAATTTAAAAGACAGTGGAGAGTGAGAGATGGGTACAAATAAGTGTAAAAAGGTGTGATTGATGGTGAGAATAAGGAATAGATAGGAGTTGAATGTGGCTCAGGGGAGAGAACCCTTTCTCTGAGTGGTGGAAGGACAAGGGGAGGGGAGGAATAAGCAGGATTTGTAGACTTGGCAGGGACTCACTTGTGTGCAGTGTGTGCGTAGACATTATGCTTTTAAAGCCTCAATCATGACATGCTAATGTGGCTGGGCAGGTTTTCTTGAGCACTGCATGTTGCCAATCATCTCAGTTCTTTGTCATCTCTTCTGAGAGTCTCAGTGTCCTGAGATCAGCCTTTGTCACCTCATCCTACATCTTACTGGGTCTTCCACTTTCATGGGTTCCATCTATTTTCAGTGATTGGCATTTCTTTATAGACTATCTTCATCCATACAATTCACATGCCTAAACAGTCTTCTCTCTTGCACACTAAATCTGGTTTCTCTTATACTCAGCTTTTCTCTTGACACATTTGTACCCCATCAATCATGCACACTGTTGTTGCACATCCAGCAGAGCATGCATGCTTCATTTCTTTCTAATCTTCTTAAGTCCTCCACACTCAGTGCCAACATCTCACTACCATGTAACATTGCAGTTTATACACAAGCACCATACAGTCTGTCTTTCACTATGAGAGAGAAACCTTTTGTTGCTAACAGAGGTAATAGTTGCCTGAACTTTCTCCACCCTGTTCGTACTCAGGCTACTATGCTTTGAAAACATCCTCCACCACTGCTAATTAGGTCACCTAGATAACGCAAGATATCTACCACCTCTAGGGATCCTCCAGGCTATTTGATAGCATATATACATGTACATACTGTACAACAGTATACCATAGAATTTATTAACTATATATGTATGTGTATGTGTGTGAGTTATACAGTTTGAATATATTTTGTATACATATGTGTATGTATGCTTACATACATACATACATACATGCATGTATGTATTTATATATGTATGTATATATATATATGTATGTATATATATATATATGTATGTATGTATATATATATGTATATATATGTATGTATGTATATATATATGTATATATATATATATATGTGTATATATATATATATGTATGTATATATATATATATATTTATGTATATATATATATATGTATATATATTTATATGTATATATATGTGTATATATGTATATATATA
>NC_068991.1:53092713-53096668 GCF_001194135.2 Octopus bimaculoides
ATATATATATATATATATATATATATATATATATATATATATATATATATATACACATACACATGCCTGTTTATGTTTAATGTATGTATGGAAAAATATGCACACATATATATCATTTTGAGTTAGTTATTAATGTATGTGTGCATGTGCATGTATTCTTGTCTCGGCATTCTTCATGTTTGGCCTCATTCCACTGCTAATAACTTTGGTATACTGATCTTGTAGGAAATGTAATATAAAAATTCTTGCAAATAGCAAATAAGTAGATGCATACTGTCACAGATATGGGATAAGACGCAAAGTAATGCACTCAAGAATGACATTTTGATAATTTTCAAATATTGATATCTTTGAATAAAATTATGCTGAAAATATGACCATTTTCTTTCTTTTTGTTAAATGTTTAAATTGAGTTTCTGTAGTGACATGTTTGTATTTTAATAAATAGAATATTAATTTGGACAGGCCTTATTTTTTACCATTATGTGTGAAATAAGTAAAAGTTATATAGAAATATCTAATTTGAGATGTATTTTTTTAAGAAAATATAAATTTAGAAAATATTATTTACTTTTAAGGATGTATAAGTCATTAAGTGAGAAAGAAAGAAGGATTGTTGTAGAAAAATTGAGTGGGGGAGAGAAAACAAAATGAATAAGTGTGTGTGTGTGTGAGAGAGAGAGAGAGAGAGCTGTGATGTATGGAAGTATAACAAGAAAGTTTTTCACTTTAGTGAAATCTGTAAATAGTTAAGAGCTTACACTCTGAAAAATAATTTCTAAAAGATGACTTTGTCTCCTAATTCTAAGAGACTCTGTCTGATGAATTCTAATCAGAATAGCAGTGAAGTAAAAGCAATGCATCTTTCTAACCTATTACGTAATTATTTCAAAGTTGTGATATTTAAGTTAGTAAGGCAACTGAATATATGTTAAGTGGTAGATGTAATGTTAGCTGCAGAGATGTTAAAGGAAATTTGCATCAGAAGCATATAATAATACCATAAGTAGTAAAACATTTTATTGTTTTTGTGTTATTAATAGCTCAATTGTATCCAATAGTTGCTGTTTTATGTCATAGAAATTTCATAATTTGTAATGGAAACTAATTCTTATATGGTGAAATCATTTCACATTGTTTACTTAGAAATATGATTATAAAATGTTATCATCATTGTTGCAAAGTTTCGTAAAAAGGTTCAAAAGTGAGAGAAAAGAAAAGCTAAAGAGAACCTTATCTGGTAAGTGTGTAATATGAATTTGAAAGACAAATATACATATCTTTGAATGACATTACATTGGTTTATCATTTTGGAATGAAATAAATGACTCCGAAACTGAGAAGAGTAATTTTTGATGCCATCATTGAAGCAATTTTTTTGCAATTACATCAGTTTGGATTTGAAAATGTTCAGTTAGAGTTTTGATGAAAATGTAACTAAATTGCACCTTTATCAAGAAGATATTCCTTGAAAGACGAAAAGAGAGAAGCATACAACTGACTGGAAAAAACCCCCCGAGGTTGTAGTGCTGGCTACTACTTCAATTTCAGTGTTTTATCCAGTTGGACATGAATGGTCTATAGATTTGACCTCAGAAGAACCTATATACCAAGAGTGTATTGCCTTCTCAAGATTCTCAGCTGTATGTTCAGATACTTAATTTACATCTGTACTGTAATTTTGTAAGTATCAATGTCTAGATTACATTACTGAACACTGTCCCAATTGTTAAACTGTTTGAGAGTTTTGTGTCAAACAACAAACACAGTAACCTGTAATTCAAATCATATTACTGATACTGTATTGGGTCAGAAGCCAACAAAATGAAAAATTCTACCTAATTCTTACAAAGGATCACAGAGTGGTTTAGTTTTAGTGCTCTAAATCTGATGGGGATGTACACTAGAAGTGAATAGGGGAGAAAATATGGGTATATTTGGGTGAGTTTGAGTGGAAGTAGAGTGCAGGAATTAGTTAAGAGGCTAAAGTTTGTTTTTAGATACATCTCACTGATGCTCTGGGATGTACTATCAGTGATGTTTCTGGGTACTCAGATTTTTCAACATCAAATCCCTTAATCCAGTTGACCCAGCTGGGATTGATGAGGTCCTAGCTTGCATCCCAATAACAGTAAACCACTGGTCTGCCCTTTTTATCCAAAGCCACCTAGTGGTCTTCTCCACAGCAATAGTAATGAAATTTATGGCCTTCATCTTCGCTGCATCTGTAACTCCGAGCCCAGAGTGAATGTCATGCAATAACTTGGCAGCCACTTCAGCTGCCTTGCAACATACCTGCCAGCCCTAGTTTCTGCAATGCTCTACCAGCTCCTGGTATTTGCCGAATACAAGGAGCTGTTAAGAGACTATTGTAGTAACAATACAAAAGGTAAAGAAAAACATCTGTGAGCTAGAGTAGTTGAAGTTTGTTAGGGAGTATTTACTAATCTGTCAAGTGGACTTATTGGATGTTTGTGTGTGCAGCAGCAGCAGTACCATCTTATTCAAGCTTTATATATTTTTGAACTGATTAAAGACTAGATATATATTGTTATATATAAAGGAATCCTTGTTTTTGTGATACAAGTTGACAATGTTATGTTTGTGAGATGATCACAAGATATTGTCAGAGAATGGGAAGCCTCACATTTGTACCAACTGTATGGGTTTTAACTGCGTATTGTTTATGTATAGAAACTGATATTTTTAAGAGTTTGCTTGATATATGTAATGACTGGGTCTTAGAATTTTTATAAAAAGTTGTCCTCTCAGTCTCTGTTACCTCATAGAGATAATTTTGGCCTAGTGTTAGGTTGTATGTAGATGATATTTGCATACAGAACATTGAAGATTGAAGGGTGATTGTCATCTGAATAGAAATGACAAATAGATCATTGGAAGAGTGTGGTAAAGAGAATCAAACTTTGGGTTGAAGGAAGACTGACCAAAATTTGTTACAATGGTGTAGTTATGAGCAGAAACTTCTGAGGGACAGGTGGTGGGAACTTGGAGGTTCATACATGGCTATTGTGTGTTCATGATAGTGAAACAGAGAGGGTACAGGTGAGTTTGATGAGTATGTCCAGGATACTATTAGAAGCAAAACAGGTTGTTAATGAAGAAACGTTTTCAGTGAGAGTGCTTCTAACAGTGTTGAGTTTGAGGAATGGTATACAGGAGTATTCTGCAAAGATGATAGAAACTCTCTTGGTAAGCGATTAGAAGGCCTTGCTGTGATTTAGGAATCTAGAAAGCTTGTAAATTTAACTGTGTAATGCATAAAAACATTTGCTTTTCTGAAGATAGTTTTGCAGTGGTGGGTCATTTCGTACAGGTGTTGTAGACAATAAATTTTTGACCTGTACTGTTGCAGGTGCTTTAGTTGTGTGAGGGAAGTGAAAGAACATGCCAAAAGGGATGTTTTCAGTTCATTGCATAGTTGTCTCAGTTGGGTTGTGGGTAACTTGAAATAGCAGTGCATTCTATATTGTAAGACCTGTTGCCTTGATTGGGTAGTGCTGTAACAGATACAGAGTTAGTAATGGCTGGATTTGGAGGTGAGAAAAGAGTTCAGAGGTAATTGTGGTGTTGGTCAGGATATGGGTAGGTTCAGATTGGGAGATTCAACCTGTGCAATAGCCAAATTATTGTGTGAGAAGCAGGTGTTGTGTATATTGAAGTCACCCAAGATGATGACTGGTGAGTGATTACATGAAGTAGATATCTTCAACAGAAAATGAAAGATTGTTGGAAAACTACAACAATTTAGAGAGCAGTAGATTAAGTTGGAAGAATGTATTAGAGAGACATTGAGCTAGATAAAATAAACATAAGACATATACGAAAAAAGTATGGTTTACAAGCATACAATATATATATATATATGTATAATGTACAAATGGTTGAGAGCAGGAACCTCAATGATCCAGTTTTTTCTCATCATTACTAATAACAT
>NC_068991.1:53096678-53116173 GCF_001194135.2 Octopus bimaculoides
AAAAAAAAAAAAAAAAAAAAAAAATAGAAATCTCTGATATAAAAGTGGATGGAAGGGTATATGATAGGCACATGGCCTAGTGGTTAGGGTGTGGCACTCATGACTGCAAGATCATGGTTTCGATTCCTGGACCAGTGTGGTATGTTGTGTTGTTAAGCAAAATACTTCATTTCATGCTACTCTAGTTCACTCAGCTGTAAATGAGTAACTGTGCAACAGACTGGGGCCTCATTCAGTGGGGAGGGGATGATGTAATCTTGGGTGACTTGAGACAATATTGTCTGTGAGATAATGATGATAATAATGTATATTATAGATTACACCACAGTTTGAAACATGGACCAACATATATGAAGCATATTTGTTATACAGCAATGAATTGAATACAAATCTAATTAGTCATGATTAACATAAGCTGTCAGTATGGTTGATTGATTTTAAGAGCATTGTGAAAGACTTGGCTGAGCTTATAATAGCATCTCCTGCATAAAACCTCTGTTAACTTCAGTCAGCAACCTGCTACAACAGAGAGCAGGACTGGAACAATTGACAGATATTCTTCAACCTTAAGTGGTGATGAAGTGTTAAGACAAAAGATTGAACATTGTGAAGAATAAAGTCTTGACAGCTGTCATCTTTGCCATTTTCATGGCTTAATAGGATTAGAAACAGCAATATGCTATCTGTTGTAATACTAAGTAGAATCAAAACATTGACTGGATGAGGTAAGCATATAGTGTGTATGGGCAAAGTCAAGAATATCCAAGCAAATAATTCTGTACATGAAAATATCAAATGTCTGATGCTTGCTTAGTAGGCCATTGCTCTATTTCAAAGCAAAACGGAAGAATGTGAAGGACATGCAGATGAAAACCAAGTATTAGGACTTCAGCTTACTCAACAGAAGTCTTGGCAGGAAATCTGTGTCATCAGTCTCAGGGGATAGAACACACAGGGCATCAATATTAAGCTTGGCATTCAGCATTAAAGCAGAGTTCAGTTACATACAAGCACTTCAAATGGTTTTTGACGTCAGATGGTAAATCTACTGTACTTTTGACTGATTTACAAATCAGAAGAGAATATAAGTGGACCAAATGACATCAGAGAATTTATTGAACTGCTTTGTAAGCCTTGTTCTCAATAAAACAAATTCCTTCAGTGTTATAAAAATAAGTTTTAACATCTTTATTCTAGTTTTAAAAAACCCTGCAAACTATCTAAAGGAAAAATTCTTTGTTAAATAAACTGGCATTACTTAGAATTATTTCTCTCAAAAAAGATTAGTGAGATAGGAGAAATGGAAAAATGTTGCTGTTTAAAGTACATTGTAACCTGATCATGTACTTTGGTACCATTTTCACTATTAAGATTCCACAATATAGTTTTATAAAACAGAGTAACTTCAAGAATCTGATGTCTAGATTTTCATGTCCTACTTCCATGAATAATGATCTTGAAAACATTCTCCAACCATAATATAAGAAGATGACCCTCAATGGCACTAAAACACTTAATACATCAATCAAACATAACACTGCACAATTTCTAGTCAGATTAAACTATTACAACTATACAATTTCATCTGTTATATGCAACAGTAATGATATTAGATTAAAATAGTCAGCTGTATATCATACATAATGTAGATGCAAGATACGGGCTTGGCTGTGTGGTAAGAAGTTTGCTTCCTAACTGCACAGTTCCAAGTTCGGTTCTAGTGTGGCACCTTGGGCAAATGTCTTCTATTCTCAGGTCAGCCAAAGCCTTTATGAGTGGATTTGGTAGACAGAAACTGAAATAAGCATCGTATATATACATATATATATATATACATATATATATATATATATATAGGCACAGGAGTGGCTGTGTGGTAAGTAGCTTACTTACCAACCACATGGTTCCGGGTTCAGTCCCTCTGCGTGGCACCTTGGGCAAGTGTTTTCTACTATAGCTTCAGGCTGACTAAAGCCTTGTGAGTGGATTTGGTAGACGGAAGCTAAAAGAAGCCCGTTGTATATATGTATATATGTATATATATATATATGTGTGTGTGTGTGTGTTTGTGTGTCTGTTTGTCCCCCAAAAAATCACTTGACAACCGATGCTGGTGTGTTTACGTCCCCCGTAACTTAGCGGTTCGGCAAAAGAGACTGATAGAATAAGTACTAGGCTTACAAAAAATAAGTCCTGGGGTCGATTTGCTCGACTAAAGGTGGTGCTCCAGCATGGCCGCAGTCAAATGACTGAAACAAGTAAAAGAGAAAAGATATATATATATATACCGGGCTGTGCAAAAGTCCTGTTACACTCTCAACAAAGGACACAGCGATAGTTTTGATGCAGTTAGACACGTTTTTATTGTTTTAACATATAATAAATATGTGTTTAAATATTAATATTAATCAATGTGGCTGCCCTCATTGTCAAGCATATGCTCCAGGCTAGACCTGAAGGCCACGCAGACATTGCAGACAAAGTCCTTCCTCATCTTGGCTCACACATAGTTTATGTCATTTCACATTTAGGGCCATTGATAGCATCTTTGTGCAACAGCCATCTAGCCTAAATTATCAGAGGCAAACAAAAACCATCCTGGCAGCATCTAGTGGGGGATGTTAGATACACATTTCTGCAAAATTTGGGCGTGGTCTGTAGCATGTACTCACAGCCAACTGCATGCTAATATGAAATCTGTTGTTACCAATAAATGAGAATAGTGAATGAACATTCAATGGGGTTGCATAAAAACGCCACCCAGCTGCATAAGAATCTGTTATATGCAATAGATGTATCACACTTTATGTACATACATCACAATAAGCAAATTTACTGAGCTATTTACAGTTTATTTATTCAATCATTAATATTTCAGTAGGTACAGCAGGAATTTCTACTAATGATCACACAAAAATAAGAAAAAAAAAAAAAATTTAATTGGGTGGCAAGAAGTTTGCTTCCCAACCAAATGGTTCTGGGTTCAGTCCTAGTGTGGCACCTATAACTTTGGGCTGACCAGTCTTGTATGTAGATTTGGCAGATAGAAACTGAAAGAAACCAGTTGTATATTTATATGTGTGTGTGTATGTGTGTGTGATGTCTCTTTGTCTCCCACCATCACTTGAACAACTGATGTTAATATGTTTACATCCCTGTAACTTAGCAACTCAGCAAAAGAGACCGATAGAATACATAAAAGAGAAAAAAAAAGGTACTCAAGTAGATTCTTTCAACTAAAAATCCTTCAAGGTGGTGCCCCAGCTTGGCCAGAGTATAATGACAGAAATAAGTAAAAGATAAGTAATTCCCCTCCCCAAGCCACACAATCTCAGATGCTTTTTCAATACATTTCTAGGCCACTGCTAAACCACTTCAACTGTAAACCAATCACTCAGATTACAGTGCTGCTACACTCTTATATTCAAGATATCTAACCTCTCAACTGATTAATAAGCCTTCGCACTTTAACATACCATTACTAACACATTGCACTTCACTTTCTACCACTTCAACTAGAGTTCCTTTGCCTTTAACCCTTTAGTATCTTATAATTCTGCTTGTTCCTCTGTTACTTAGCCCATCCATAACGCTTCCATGTGAGATTAGTTGAAGGGTTGAAGGTGGATGGTGGAGGAGAAGAGAGGGAGAGGTGGTGATGAGTGAAATGTGTATTTTTTTAACTAAGTTTTTTTTGTCTCTCTTACTTAGCCCATTTGTAACGCTTTCACGTGATTAGTTGAAGGGAAACGCGAAGAGTAAAAGAAAAAGGAGAGTGAAAAAGAGGGTAGGGTGAAGAGAGTGTTGTATATTAAGTCTGTAAAATTGTGTATAAAGTATATAGTGCGTATATATAAAGTGCATTTGTTGTTGGCACTCTGTCGCTTACAACGGTGAGGATTCCAATTGATCCGATCAACGGAACAGCCTGCTCGTGAAATTAACGTGCAAGTGGCTGAGCACTCCACAGACACGTGTACCCTTAATGTAGTTCTCGGGGATATTCAGCGTGACACAGTGTGACAAGGCTGACCCTTTGTATTACAGGCACAACAGAAACAGGAAGTAAGAGTGAGAGAAAGTTGTGGTGAATGAGTACAGCAGGGTTCGCCACCATCCCCTGCCGGAGCCTCGTGGAGCTTTAGGTGCTTTCGCTCAATAAACACTCACAACGCCCAGTCTGGGAATCGAAACCATGATCCTATGACCGCGAGTCCGCTGACCTAACCACTGGGCCATTGCGCCTCCACCATAAAGTGCATTAAATAATCATCATATTCCAATTTCCTTCACTTTTCAATGATTAGCAAATGAATGACTTTCAGGTTTCTTGGATAAAGTTTTCAGAAATAACCCAATAAGTTTACCATTAATTCCATGAAATATTCACAAGTCCTACTAGTTCAGATCATTCCGTCAAATATAAAGCTTATTTATTCACATTGTTTTCATTTAATCATGCATTATCTTGTAGCTTCAAAATTTCAATGATGTGATTGCTTATTTTTAGAATGATATTGTAGGGTAAGTGTAAGAAGCTAGATCTGGCTGGTTTGAACATAAAACAGGTAGAATATTGTGGCCAGATATGGAGTTTAAATCCCAAAGGATTAAACTAGCAAATTCTGTACGATTTACCTCCACTCCTTTCATTATTGTCACTGTCTTGATTATTAAAATATTGTGCTAGACACATCACAAACTTAATCATCAGAAAAATATCTTTTTGGATCTTGTACGTTTTCATGCTTTTTGCTACCAATGTTAACCTGCACATTAACTTCACAAATCCAGGTGAAGCTGTAAATTTGTACTCACAGGCTCTAATTGTATATATACATTCTTTTACTCATATCAGACATTTGACTGCAACCATGCTGGAGCACTGTCTTAAAGGGTTTTTAGTAGAAGAAATCGACCCCAGGACTTATTCTTTGTAAGCCTAGTACTTACTCTATCAATCTCTTTTGCTGAACCACTAAGGTACAGGGACATAAACTCACCAGCATCAGTTGTCAAGCTATGGTTGGAGGGATAAATACAGACACCTACATATATATATATACAATTAGCTGAATTACCTGATAATACCCGGAAAAGCAGGGTATTATTTCCAGTTCCCATTCCCATTACACTGTTTCATATCCTATCCTGTTTCCTGTTCAGTTCCCATTTTAGTTTTGCTCCCATTCCTAAGTCAATATATACATTTTAGAATCAACTAGGTGTAATTAAGCCATTAAATATTTTAATAACCATTATGGTAATAGCTTATTATCAAAAATAGGTATTACAAACTATTAATTCGATTAGTGGATGAATAAGGAATGTTCCTATATTATTTTAACAAACAAATATGCATCTAAGTAAAATAAATGAGTTGACCAGTAATAACTGGAAAGTGGGGGTTATTCCTAGTTCCTGTTTACCATTACACTGTTCCATGTCCTATTGTTTCCTCTTCAGTTCTTGTCCTTATGCCCAACCCATCGTTTATTGCTAAAAATAGGTATTACAAACTATTAATTCGATTAGTGGGTGAATAAGGAATGTCCTTGTATCAGTTTAACAAATGAATATGCTTCTGAGTAAAATAAATTAGATAAATAGATTTACAAATACATAAACAAATAGTCCCCATATTGTAGCTGGCATTATCACATATCATAATTGATTTCTAAACGTACTACAGCACCCACCAGGGGGCCCATTATGCCCATAATTCAACTGGATGTTAGGAACAAATAAATAACAAAATTAGATTTAACATGGAAAACTATTTCAGTATACTAAATTTGAAAATTTTGACATAATTTTAAAATCTCACAATATGTGACAGCAACAGGGAGGACCCTACGAAAATAGACACAGACAGTTATAGGACATAACACACACACATACAAATGTACACACAGGTGATCACAAGTTTAAAATAGTGTATAGTAGACATGTATGTATGTATGTATATATATATATATATATATATATATGTTGTGCGTGTGTTTCTTTGCAATGGACAGCAGAAAAGCCACCTACTTCCTCTCCTTAAAGCTATGTATTCTTCACACCCACCTTTCTTTGTGTGTGTGTGTGTGTTGTATCTATGTATTTACAAAAGTATGTATGTGTGGTGTGTATACGACAGCTTTATTAACGTTCTCACCTTCACTTATATAAGTCGCCCTCTCTCTCTGTTACTACCTCAGACTCATACTTTTTGCAACCTTCTCATTTTAGCATATAATTTGCCCAACGCCCCTAGGGAGGAGGCACATCATAGATTTTTATTGAAATCCAATTAGCCTATTATTGAACTGGATGTAAGCAAAGTTTCATGAATATTAGTTTGGTGGTTTAGGTACTAAGTTGGTAACAGACGGACAGATAGAAATTGCCATTTATAAATATTTTCAACAGGCTTCTTTCAGTTTCCATTTACCAAATCCACTCACAAGGCTTCAGTTGGCCCAAGGCTATAGCAAAAGACACTTGCCCAAGTGCCATGCAGTGGGATTTAACCTGGAAGCAAGCTTCTTACCACACATGCCCATATACACATATACATACACACAAGTATGTTGGTGCTAACAGGAAAAATAGAACTCAAAATGTGAGTACATGTATATTTTTATTAATATTAAGCAGAAGTAACAGAGTGACTCAAGTTCTGAGAGTTTTGTGCGCTGGCATTTAACATACGAAACACTCAGAACTTGAGTCACTCCGTTACTTCTGCTAAATATTAATGATATATATATATATATATATATGTATAACAATTACTTTTTCCTAGAGACATGCTTTAACAAAAGCTAAAGGGTGCCTCGCTCTCAGAGGTTTTCCAGTACAATGGACACAAACCTGGAATTTCTGAAGGTCTATGCTATTGCTTGATGGTTATGGAACCTACACAAGGTTCATCTGTCCTTTTTGACATATATGCAGGGAAAGGCATTGAACATTTTGGGAATCTTTTGCTTCTGTTCAAGATCATGGCTCTCCCATACTGGCACTGCATATTTTGCTCAGGCTTGTCTCTGGATCATGTCAGTAGGGTGGATAGGGTCTGTGCAAACTTTATTGGACCTAAAATTGTGCCATCACCAGCAAGGTAACTTTCTGATGCCTGATTGAGTAGGAGGGTACTGCATGTGCATGGAATGCAAATCAGAGTGATGCTGACTGCAGGTGCAATAACCTCATGCATGGGCATTGCTGGCATTTTGCATGGACAATGGTCAGTGAGTCTTCTTTGGTCATGAGGACAACTATCATCATCATCATATATATTGTTGGCACTCCGTCGCTTACGACGAGGGTTCCAGTTGATCCGATCAACGGAACAGCCTGCTCGTGAAATTAACGTGCAAGTGGCTGAGCACTCCACAGACACATGTACCCTTAACGTAGTTCTTGGTGATATTCAGCATGACAAGGCTGACCCTTTGAAATACAGGTACAACAGAAACAGGAAGTAAGAGTGAGAGAAAGTTGTAGTGAAAGAGTACAGCAAGGTTCGCCACCATCCCCTGCCGGAGCCTTGTGGAGCTTTTAGGTGTTTTCGCTCAATAAACACTCACAACGCCCGGTCTGGGAATCGAAACCGCGAGTCCGCTGCCCTAACCACTGGACCATTGCGCCTCCACCATCATATATATACACATACAAGAATGTACTTTCATAGGCACGTGGTTAAGAAATTCAATTTGGGCCCTGTCATACTTTTACCCCACATCACTTGGTTCATAGTCTTACAAACTAAATAGCAGCCTTACTAATGCTGGTACACAAAAAACAAAGCAACCAGTATATGGTGTAAAATGGTTTGTGTTAGGAAAGGCGTCCAGCCATAGAAACCATGCCAAAGCAGAGTGTGGAACACAATGCAGTCCATGTGAAATGATATTTTAAAGTAAATATTCTTGGACAAAACAAATACCTATTTATCTATTTCTAGTTGGTTATCATTGTCATTACATATAGGGTTGTCTTAATTATGTTGTTTTGTCTCTCATCGTCCATTCTTTACAACTTGTTAAAACAAAAAAGTTGCAGAAGTTTAGGGAACAAATAACTTCAACAAGCCCCTACACAGTTGCCCACCTGCTAGAAATTGCAACCAAATCTACTTCATATCACATCTTGAAAAGGAAATGGAACAATGCATGTGTCTGAACACTAGATGGTTGTGACTGGAATACCCTTTATCAAAGATTTGCTCAATTTTTGCTGGCTTAGGGCAAAAAAAAAAATTTCATTTTTACACACAAAACAGTCATCAAATGTTTACCATAGCTACTTTGATGAAGGTTTTTATTAAGAAAAATGAAAGCATTATGTGGCTTGAATTCCTTTTAATGCTTTTCATATGATATTTCTGCTGGATTACACTACTTATGTTAATTTTGACAAAAAATGTTTTCAAAATAACTCATTTAAGTAGGTGTTCCAAGGCAGCAAGCTGGCAGAATCATTAGCATGCCAGACAAAATGTTTCAAAATGCTTAGTGGCATTTCGTCTGTCTGAGTTCAAATTCTGCCACGGTCAGCTTTGCCTTTCATCCTTCAGGGGTTGAGCACTGGGGGTCAATGTAATCGCCTTAGCTCTTTCCCCAAAACTGTTGGCCCTGTGTCAAAATTTGAAACCATTATTAAGCAGGTGTTTCAAGGCGGTGAAGTGGTAGAATCATTAGTATGGCGTTTCATCTGACTTTTTCCACCAGTTGACTTTGCCTTTCATCCTTTTGGGGCCAATACATATATTATCCATTCA
The DNA here is from genome assembly GCF_001194135.2 of Octopus bimaculoides. Lineage (NCBI taxonomy): Eukaryota > Metazoa > Mollusca > Cephalopoda > Octopoda > Octopodidae > Octopus > Octopus bimaculoides. The sequence continues at coordinate 53,105,452 of NC_068991.1, forward strand.
TGTAAAGTCTTGTTAGGGTTGAACTTTCAGGGAGATTTCTTAACATGTACAACTAATCGCACCAAAAATTTGATTAAGGAAATATAACAAGAGATATACACATTTACAGATAAATGGATTTTCAGCATTTAACACCATAAGTGTGACTGGTATCAATTTTAGAGTCAAAGTTGTCGTCAAGTACAGTAAGATACTTTGTCAAGGATAGAATTTTATTTAAGAAAATATCAAATTGTTTTAAGAGGGAAAATATTTTGATTTCAATAAAATTCCCCCAAAATGTTAACTTGTACTTGAGATAATGAAAGGAAAAAGCAAGAAGGCATGGCAGTTTTTAAAAGGATGTTGTAGTATATGGAAAAGAACATTGTTATAAATTAATGCAATATTCAGGTGGAATTGCCAAAAACAAATGAACATTTGAAATACCTTTAATTTTATTTACACAATTTGAATGCTATGAAAGCATTCTACAAATGATAGAGAAAATTTGTTAAAAAAAAAAAAAAAAAGATTGTTCCAAGTATAATTTTACAATCATCAGCTCATGTGTACACAGCCATGTTTAAGTAGTGTTGATGGATACTAATAATATAATCTGCATTAGACTAAGGAGTTTAACGTCATACACACCTTGCACTAAATTCTTAATACATGCAGGAAAGCCATGTTCAAAATATACCTTCTTTAAAATGAAGTGTTTCAACCAAAGCAATAAAACAGTAAAAGAAATTGCTTCCAAAAGATACAGAAATAAAATACAGCAATTATTGTGGGTAACAATTATTAACAACACAACTGCCATACAATGGCTGCTTAAGAGTAACTAACATCAATAAACAATAGGACATTCAGTTTTAGCTTCAATTAAAAAGAATAAAGAATGCCTATTAGCTGCTTTTTAAGACACTTGAAATATTGAAAGACTTTATTTGTAGTTTTTGAACCATATGAAACAATTTGGTGAGGATCTGCAGTTGTAATATTAGAGAATAAGAAGTATGCACTTAGCCTTGAACGGCATCTCATCAGGTCTGAAAAAATATTTACAATTCACATCTATAAAAAGGAAATCTCTAATTCATTTAAAATAATGCAACTTTATATTTTTAACTATCAACTTCTTCAATTCGAAACAATTCACAAAGAAATTTTACTTCATCAAATAAATTATTAATGATATTATTGAGTAAAACACTGCATCAGTTAAAGCATTTCACAAATGTAATTCTATATTTCGAAAGTGAGACTGGAGGGAGCAGGAAGATCAGATTAGTGCTACTTTAGGTCCCATTATACAGCTTTATTATTGTGTGAAGTAGTAAAGGTTTCTTATGTAAGCACGAAAACTCAGAATCAATGAGGAAAAATGGCAAGCTGTCATATTCCTGCCTTTCTTAAAACCATTATTGATGTGTGTAGCAGTTCAGATTGGAAATTGAAACTACAAGGCAGGCTCTATTTATGGAGAACTTAGTCCTATTATGGCATCAAACACGTGTCAAATTCGCTAAATTTTAATGAATTTCAGTTCAGCTGGATAATCTAGTAGTAATTTTTATCAAATTAACTACACTTTGCTTTTTAAGTGTTTTTATAATGATAGAATTAGCATAAATGCTAATTAACTGATGAAAATTATAAATTTATGTTCAGATCTTTATCATTTAAGATGAAGAATAGCTAATCAAAATGTTTTGCAATGTTTTTTACTTTACTTAAAAGTTATGAATAAATTCAATGTCAGTCTTTACTGCTGGTTCACATTGTTTATTTTGGTGCACTTTAAGAGAGAATAAATAAAAATGGTTTACAGCATCGAAAAATACTGAGATCTATTGTCTAATAGTTATCAGACAAAAGTAATTAATGTTAAAATTTTACCATTATCCAACTGTTTCTCTAAACACTAAAACGTAATTACAACCTTGTAGTAAAATTTCTAGGGAAAGGAAAAAAAAAAAAAATTAGGGTGCATACTTCAAAGCGAACATATACACATTCACACACACAAACAAATATTCAAAAATACTGTTTATTAAAATTAATCACTTGATATATAGCACAAAGAAAGAAAAATATCAACTATTTAGAGGAGGGAAAATAATACAAGATATTAACACTTTAGATCAGTGGTTCTCAACCAGGGTTCATGCAAGGGATCCACAGTAGTATTTTAAGGGTCCATGAAAAAAATTTTGCTTTAGATGTATTTATTGCAAGAAACAACTAGGTTTATTTCTGTAACATTCTACAAAGTTCAACATGTTTCCAGCCACTAAAACGTTCTCTTAGTGCTATTGCAAACTTACCTAAGTGAAAGTGTGAAAAACAAAATGAGAATTTTGAAAGAAGTATCTTTAAAACTAGTTTTTAAACATTGAAAGCCTATGAGGGTCCACAAGAATAAAATAGTAATCAAAGGGAGTCCATAAATAGAAAATGGTTGAGAACCATTGCTTTAGATGGTATATAAAAACCTTATTTCAACATATCAGCTACATTACTAATACTGTACTGTGACCAAAGGCAAAAAGAGTTAATTTTCACTGGCCCACTAATCAAAGCTGCGAATAGGTATTAACAGTAGGAGCATTGAAAAATGTGTGTTGTTAGTTTGCAATATTGTGTTCAAGCTCTATAGTTCTGAAAACAAAAAAAACAATGCATCAGAAAGCTACTCAAGTAAATCTGCTGCAAGAGTTTTGCTGAAATTAGCATGACCACCACCAAGAACAATCACTTGGTGGTTAAAAAGAATAGAAGCAAAGTTAAGAGGAGACAGTGCAATCGTTTATAAACAAATTGACTTCAGTAATTTGGTAGAATTAAGAAATGAATTGCAAACAGAAAACATGCAATTACTAATTTCAAAACCCTTGAAAATTCTGACCTTTAAATATTTTTTATTTATCTATTTTCTTCTATTTCATTGTCTTTGGAAGAAAGGTGAGAGACAGAAGCATTTCTAGATGATTGAACACCTTTGCATTGAAGTACATTAGCACACATTTTCTGCCAATGAGAAAATATGTTTTGTTTATTTTCTGTAAATAAAAAAACCTAATTGCACAATTTTGAATGTAAGCAATTTTCCAGGCAAAGTTTCAAGAAGCTCGTTTGAATATTTTTATGAAATCAAATATCAAAATGCAAGAGTAGAGGTTTTAGACATAAACTATCCTATTAGACTGTAATATAGGGATTGGAAATGTTCCAGTAAAACATATTTAAATCATTTAAGAGATGGTAATTTTCTTCAGAACGTAGGTTTTGAAGATGTGCTTATGTACATTTTCAAATCTTTTTTTAACATTATATAGCATTATTACAAATGGCCACCAGTTATAAAAGTTTTACAAAAAAAAAAAAAAAAAAAACCAAAGAACAGAGAAAAACAACCCAAGTCTCACATATATGAAATGTGCATTCACAAAGTCAGTGTTTTTCATACAAAATCACAATACACACAATAAAAATATAATTGGTTCAGATATTCTTTTGTGGCAATCAGTTTAGTAATTCCCTATTTGTAGGTTTCATGCTCCATAAATTATTAGAGAAAGGGGATTTAGAGCCAGTTCCTATATGTAATACAACCATGAAGTAGGAGTTGTGGGTAGCTAGAGTTAGGCAGACTGAGAAAAACGAGGTAATATGTATTGCCTTGAGACACAGCACTATGGGTTGTAACAGGGACATAGGGTCAGCAGTTCAGGATTTTTACCTCACAACCATTGTTCTACTTCAGAAATTTGGTTAAACATTGTAATACTGATGATTAACTTTTGAAAATTCAAATTGAATGTTTTTAATATTACAATTACTAATATAATGCTAATTAGAAATAATTTAAATGAACAAATTAAGTAGAATTATAAAATGAATAATTGTATTAAATTTGCATAGAAAAGTTGTTTGTATAAATGTTTTCTTTTTTAAGAAAATTAAATTGTGAACATTACAAAATTTCATGTTGTTAACTATAAGATATCTAAGAGAGTTAACATCACAAGACTTTAAAATAATCAATATTGCTAGTGATTGGATTCAACAGCAATTTAAAAAAGTTAATTTTGATTGTAGACAGCCTTTAAGAAATCGTAATAAATTGAATGGTTTATTGAAAAAATAAAACTAGCATTTAGGATTATAAAAAAACTGTATCAATTAAAATCTAAAATTTAATATGACTTTTAAAATACCCCAAAGATAAAACAATTAATTAAAAGATCATCAATGTATGGAACTTAAAATCTAACAATCATGAAAATCAATTCTAGCATTTAGAAACAAATTCACAACATGAAATATGATGCAATGAACAAAAAAGACAAAATAAAAGGTAAGAAAAAAAAGGAGAAAAAACCCCATCAGATAATTAAATGTAAATTATTGCAAATTTTAATGCATTCTGTACAAAATGTATAAAACTATAAAATTGAAATATGAAGTAATGCAGGAGAAAGAAATTAAATTTGTTTATGTTTTACCAAATTGACCAGGCTTGTGGCAGCAGTGTACTGCCACACTAGTGTAAACATACACTTACAGAGAGGCACAGCAGTTGTAGTTGGTAGGTAGAGATATGGAGTAATAATAATATTATTTGAAGCACCATATAAATATAATCGCTGAATCATTTTGGACTTTACTATCTTTAAGAATATGGCATCAAAATTAATGAGAAAGCATCCCTAACTGGCAATAGGTAAATGGATATCTTTTTATATACACATTCGTACACACACACAAATTAACTAAAAGAGAATTATTTTGCACAGATTCACTTCATCTTAAAATGTTATACACTAAATAGTATATCAACAATAATACATAAGTAATAATGCCATTACTCATTGCAATATAAATTGCTGGATAAAGAGGACAGTTCTATAAATCAATGAAATAGTGAAGTATTGGGTATAAAAGTCACATCTTTTAAATCTAGGTGGGAAGATAAATAACACACACACACATACAAAATGAAATGAAATAAAAAAATATCTTTTTTTTTTTATTTGCTCTGTATATATTTACTGTTTACTTTTTTTGTCTTAAAAAGGCTATATTCTTCATTTTACAAATAGCTAGCTCACTTAAAATTATTTTCTCTTCTTGGTTGCGGTAATTTTTATATTTCTCTCTTCCTTTCATTTAATATGAAAATTAAGTTGTAGGTAAAACTGTAAACCTTTCAAATGGAAAGTTCATTAAAAAAAATATATTTTACTCGAATCCCATAATATACAGTCTAGCTATCAGTAATCAGCCCATTTATGGGAATTAATCTACAACTGATTGATTTTTAGGATATTTGTCATTTCTTCTTCTGTTGTTGCTTTATGGTACCTCGAGGAGGAGTGTTTGGTCGACCAGAATTCAAACCACTGTATTGATATTTTGCTTTCTTTTCAGAGGGTTTTAGAATCTAGGGAAAAATTGAAATTGAAATCCATAAACAATTTATTCTCTCACAGACATTACCAGTTAGAAGAATAAATAGAAAAAAGGTCAACAGAAACAATTAACAAAAAAAAAGCTTATAAAATTTTCATAAATAATTGTCTTGCAAATTACTTGGTGACCTGAATGGTGCTGGTGTCATGAAAAATCACACCTGCGTACACATTGTAAAGAGGTTGGCATTAGGAAGGGCATCCAGCCACAGCAGACACCAAGGTCTAACACAACTCTTCAGCTTGTTGTAGCCTGTCAAACTCTCCAATCCATGCCAGCATGGAAAATGGACATTAAATGATAATGATGAATTTGCTGTAATGTATATTAAATTAGTGCAGGAGGAAAATATCTAATCATTTTGAACACTTGACTTTCTTTGGAGGGAGAAAAATCTAAGACACTTACACAACAGGTTATGTAAGTAATTAAGGGTTCTTAAAGATTGTCAGTATGTTATAGGTTTGTAAAGGTGGCAAGCTGGCAGAACTGTTAGCATGCCAAGCAAAATGCTTAAGAGCACTTCACCCATCTTTATGTTCTGAGTTCAAATGCAGCAGTGGTTGACTTTGCCTTTTATCCTCTCAGAGTCAATAAAATAAGTACCAGCTGAACACTGGGGTTGATGCAATTGATTTACCTCCTCCCCTGAAATTGCTGGTTTTGTGCTAAAATGTTATAGGTTTGTTTACTAAAAATAGGGGAGATGTATAGGATTGCTGAAGCAGTATGTTCACTACTGGTACTGCAACCACCAACATCATTATTTGTAGATGTGTTCCATTATTGTAGCTACTGAGTTCAAACCTCTTTGTACTTAACACCTTTCATCCTTCTGCAGTTGAAGTGAGTATCAGTCAAATATTGATGCTGACTAAATCATCAAGACTCATTGGGCAAGTGTCTTCAGCTATAGACCTGGGCTGACCCAAAGCCTTGTAAATTGATTTGGTGGACAGAAACTGTATGAAGCCTAATGTGTGTGTGTGTGTCTTCTTGTCTTGACATCATGTGATAGTCATAAAAAAGTATCACTGTCATTCATTTCTTCTATTCTGCAGAAACATGTCTGGTCATTGGGAAATATTAACTTACTTGGAAACAAGCATTTAATAACCAGAAGGGCATCCAGCTCTAAAACAATCTGCCTCAACAAATTCCATCTGATCCATGTAAACATGGAAAAGTGAATGTTAAAATAGTGGTGATGATGATGATATCAAATTTACTATTATTAGTCATACTGTAAAGTTATATATAAATATGTCAACTGTAAAGAGTGGTAAGGTTTATAAAGACAGAGAAGGAATATATAAAATACAGAAACTTATATGGCATATTATTCAGGTTGGTGGTAATGTGTTAAATGGCATGTGCAAACACAGAACTGAAATATGCCACTTAGTTGGTGAAGGAAAAATAATCTCAAGACTTATTGTTAGTTACTGTCAAAGAAAAAAAAAAGGGAGTGGGTATTTTAATGTTTTACAGAAAACTGAATGGTTCTTGCTATTCACTTTAACTAATTTGCTTGTTGAATAGTACTACTTGGAAGGAAACCTGATCTCTGATAGAGAATGTGGTAGCTATGAGGGGTTCTGGTTCAGTATATACTTCATCAACAAAATGCAATCTTTTCAAGCCTGTATTGACTGGGGAAAGTTTTTACAAGTAGGAAAGTGTCAGGCAAATGATGATAATGCTTCATGTACTGAATATATTTACACAATATAATTAAATTAATTCAAGTGTTTGTCTCTTAAGTGAATAAAGGGAAAAAAATGTAACAGTGGTTTGTGATTATGACAGAGAAGGGGAGATAATGTCCATTAATTAAGAATTAAATATAAAAACTGATAGAGGGAGGGGTGAAAATTGTTCATTTCACATAGAACAACGTATTTGGTGTTGGTGGCACTATTAAACATACCCAGTCCACCATACTGTAAGACGTACACAACATCCACCAAATAACCTTAAAAAATAGGAGGACACATTTGACTATGCAGTCCTTGATCAAGAAAATGACAGGATATTACTGTTGAAAGCCTTCACCATAGAACTACTTTATCAAAACCATCTTAGAGCTGAACAACAGAACCATGTACACACACACACATTCATAATCATTTAATGTGTTCTGCATGCTGGCATGGGTTCGATAGGAGCTGATGAGGCTGGGAACTGCATCAGGTTCCATTGTTTTGGCATGGTTCCTACAGCTGGATACCCTTCCTAATACCAACCACTTTACAGTGTGTGTGTGTGTGCATGTATGTATGTATGTATAATACGGATTAGAAGTGTTAAGAGGTGATACATACAAATATAAATATGGTACCAGTTCAAATATGCTCAAGACATAAACCCATACGAAAGCCATTCATGGTCAAGAAGATAAATTCTCACTACAGATTAAGTGTAAACACACCATGCCAGTCCAAAGTGCCCTCTAACTAGACTAATGGATGTATGCATTTCGGGCAACAGAGAAAAAAGAGGTACTATGAACTGGTCTATCTTATTATTATATTCCAGTCAATGTATTGTGACTGGTTACACTAATCAGTAAGCTGACCATAAAATACAGATAAGACTTTGTGTGTTTACATTTATTTGTCTACAACAAGAAATTTTTTCCATGACAAAACGCAGTAAATGGTTTTCTTACAGGTTTGAACATGCCTGAAGCTTATTTGAACTAGTAACAAGTATATGTATATGGCTGAAAATAGATTAAAATGTAGAGGTAATGCATTTTCCCATGTGAATTAGAAGAATGTATTGCATTCATTGACATTGGTGTTTGGGGGAAAACACTTTCTATCTTTGTTTACAATTCAAGTACTGTGTTTTTTTATGTAGCACCAGTACTGGTGCTTTTCATAGTATCAGCACCGGTGCTTTTTACATCGTACCAACACTGGCAGAGTCACATTGGAACATAATACAAAATAAGAAAATTAATTTCTTATCAACAAAACAAAGAATAATCCTACCTGAAATGAACAGAGAAGACATTCATCCACTGACATCATTCCACCAGCATTATCGAATTCTCCACAGTAGTTGGGGGCTGAAAACAGTGTCACCAGCTGGCGCTTAGCAAAAAACTCATATCCATCTTCAACAACCTGAAGCAAAAAGGTTTTATAAATTTGTAAAAGTATTTAAAGTAAATTCTCATTAAGCTCAACTAAATACATTATATATTACAATATTACAGAATTATTAGTTTTGTTAAAAAGTAAAAATATTCATCAACATAAGACACACACACACACACACTTGGCAGTTTACAGAAATGTATCACTGAGCCATACTTCATGAAAAGTAAACATTATTTTATACTGTTGAACAAACAAGATATGATCTTACTATAACTACTATGAAACAGCTGGAAACAACAGTGTAATGCTTCATCATCATCATTATTATTGATGAGAGAGCAGCACACAACCTCCAAGTCATACTGGGGCCCAAATATAGCCATCATGACTATCCGTCTGAAAAGGGTACACCAGACATATGCATCATATATGGCTGGTGTGCATAACATGGTGACCTCATATCAAGATAAATAATGTATAACCTTGCAGGTAGGACCCATTTGAGTAGCCTATCATGGTTAAAAGGTCCTTGGATAAGTATTGTTTAAGGATAATGAATGAAATACCCATTATTCAAATCCCAAAGAATCCCTCTCAACACATTGCTATGATGGTCCTCAACTACTCCTGCTCATGATCAGAGATGCACATATTGTTAGCCACTCAACTGGTTACGGTCAAGCAAGTGACAAGCAAATCTGGTATTGAGCAGAATTTGCTGTAGCCCATGTTTTACACAAAGACAAAACATGTACATATTAACACTTCCAATCAGCTGAGATCAGAAGCCACAAGAGCTACTACCTGGTATTGCATCAGGACATCTATGGGAGCTACTGTCTTGTATTATTATTATTATTCATGGTTTAAAATTCACTTTCCATGTTGGCATGGGTTGGACAGTTTGACATGGAGCTGGCCTGCTGGGGAGCTGTCCAGACTCCAATTGTCTGTTGTGGCATGGTTTCTACAGTTGGAGGTATTTCCTAATGCCAACCACCCACACAGGATTATTATTATACAGTAGTGGCTCGTAGATAAAATTAATGGGAGTGTTGCTTCAGAAAATTTTCAGCCATTGTTTTAATATTGTGTAGAAGGAAACAAACATAAAAATAGAATTTATACATAAACTTGATTGGTTCGCGTTTTAGCCATTGCCAGGTCGTGTGTTTAACTTGTTCATTGAACACCGCCATGAATTCCCCCTTGTTTTTCAAAAACGTAAAGACAGACGAAATCCCATTAAGCATTTCACTCGGCGCGCTAACATTTCTTATTTCTTTACTGCTCACAAGGGACTAAACAAGGACAAAGGGATTAAGTCGATTACATTGACCCCAGTGTATAACTGGTACTTATCTAATCGCTAACAGCGTTAGAAAATAAACATTGATTTTAGAAATATATTCTTTATTCTTATAGCTAAAGCGTTACTCCCTTACTCACTGACATGAAATTTCGTAACATTTTGCCTCATAGCTATTCTTCTACTAAGTTTTGTTCAATGCGACTAGTGATTCTGAATTCCTCATGCATTTTTCTATCATTTAAGCCTAAGAAAGGTATACTTTTAATTTAAAATTAAAAAGTTTATGTTAATTGAAGGTGAATAGGTGCCTTACAACCCACCTCCCTTGAGGTCACAGATATTTTGATGTAACTTTTTTTCTACTGAACCAAGTCTCAAACTATTTATGCCAAAGTGTAGCTGAAGAGGTGCCCTCTTTAAAACTATTAACAGTTTGCAATTTAGTTGAGAACTGAATTAGTGGTAAAGCTTGGAAACTGGTGCAATTGATGAAGTGGTGGACATAATATATTCAACCACTACTGTGGCTGAATGATATATATTTATATATATATAGATGTATGTCTACATGCATATGTATATATAGATTTATATATATAGATGTATGTCTACATGCATATGTATATATAGATTTATATATATAGATGTATGTCTACATGCATATGTATATATAGATTTATATATATACATATATGTCTACATGCATATGTATATATAGATTTATATATATACATATATGTCTACATGCATATGTATATATAGATTTATATATATAGATGTATGTCTACATGCATATGTATATATAGATTTATATATATAGATGTATGTCTACATGCATAT
>NC_068991.1:53116556-53119069 GCF_001194135.2 Octopus bimaculoides
ATGTTTAATATGACACAGTAATACTTAGAATTATAATTAAATTAAAATTTTAATTTAATTATAATTCTAAGTATTACTGTGTCATATTAAACATATATCTTTTGGAAATTTGGATATTGATTTCCTGTGAATATTATTAATAATTTTATTAATAATATAAAAACATATATATATCTATTTGCTCAAAGTAATAGAGCACTTAATATAAGCTCAATAAAATATTCCTTTTGAATATTCTTTATAAATTATATATATATATATATATGCGTGTATGTGTGTGTGTGTGTATATATATATATATATACACACACACACACATGTATATATATGTGTGTGTGTGTGTGTGTGTTTGTACCCCCACCATCGCTTGAGAACCGATGTTTCTGTATTTACGTCCTCCATAACTTAACCGTTTGGCAAAACACACCGAATAAGTACTAGGCTTACAAAAAAATAAATCCTGGAGTCAATTTCTTCAACTAAAGGTGGTGCTCCAGCATGGCTGCAGTCACATAACCAAAACAAGTAAAATAATAAATAAAACTATGCCATTTTAATCCCGAGCAATGCCGGGTATCACGGCTAATTTCCTATAAATTTGACTGCTTACCTGATGTGCTCGACAAATAAGATCTAAATCATGTCGATTCAGAAATTTGCTGACAATTTCAGCGCCAAAAGTAAAAGAAACTCCACGGTCATTTTCTCCCCAGCCATGTACTTCTTTGTCAGGGTCTGACCAAAGTAAATCACATAAAAGACCTGAAACATAAGGAAAATGATAAAAGAATACTGGTCATAGCAGACTAGTAGTAACTAGTCAACAGGTAAAAAGTTAGTGCTCATAGCCTTTGGAGAAAACGTTGATATTCACAAAACTGCATAAGCGGTTTATCCACTCACATTTTCACCTGCCTCAAATAACACAAGACTTATTGTCAGCTGAATAAGAAAAGAATTGCTGAATCACACTCTAAAAGGTCATGTATGTAAAAACATTATTTTCTACAACACATGATAACGTCATAAGATTTTATGAACACAAAAATATGTATAACAATGTATTTTATGTATATTTTAATTCTATTAATGCTGTTATTTAAAATGTATCATATTTCTATGTATTATTTACTACTTTATTTCCTTTCCTTTGTAAGAACACGTTTGATATATTAGGTTGTTAAGAAAGTTCTTGTGGTTTTTAACCTTTAAATTCAGATGCACATATCTCGGCTCAAGCAAAACTTTATTAATTGAAATAAACACCATCAGAATCAACACACTTTTGCCAACGAGAAACAAGTTTATTTATGCCAGTAGCGTAAAAATCCTGGGTTCTGGTGGTGATGAAGTCGTGTTTGGCATTGTCTTGGTTTTTGAAGCATTTCACACACAGGAAGTTATTGAGATGCTTGAAAAAGTGGTAGTCAGTAGGCTAGAGGTCTGGTGAGTATGGTGGATGAGGCATACAATCTGCAGGGTCAGTTGTGTAATGTGCGTCTGAGTGTTGTCGTGGAGAAGAATTGGTCCTTTTCTATTCACCAATGCTGGCTGTTGTTGGAGTTTCTTATGCATTTCATCCATTTGCTGACAGTATTTCTCTGTCGTAATGGTTTCGCCTGGATCCAAAAAGCTGTGATGGATGAGACCGACCACAGACCACCATGACCTTCTTTTGCTGCAACTTTGGCTTCGGGACGTGCCACTGAGCTTCGTCAGCGTCCAACCACTGAGCTGAGCTTTGCCGGTTGTCATAAACAATCCACTTTCCATCGCAAGTCACAATCCGGTTGAGAAACGGGTCGTTCTTGTTGCGTAAAAGAAGAGAAGACGACACTTCAAAAAGGCATTTTTTTTGGTTGTTGTTCAATTTGTGCGGCACCCATTTCTCAAGTATTTTTGTCTTTCCAATCTTTTTCAAGTGGTTGGAAATTGTTGTATACGTTACGTCTAATTCAGAAGTAAGCTCTCGAACAGTTGTGCGTGGATTGGCTTCCACTAAGGATCTTAGTTAATCGTTGTCAACATCCAATGGCCAACCACTACACTTATAATCTTCAAGACTCTGGTCACCGCTATGAAATTTTTTGAACCACCATTGTGCTGTACATTCATTAGTGGTTCCTGGGCCATATGCATTGTTGATATCACGAGCTGTTTCAGCAGCTTTTTGGCCTAGCTTGAACTGGAATAAGAAAATTGTGCGAATTTGCTTTTTGTCCATGTTGTATTCGACGTTCCGGAAAAAATGGCCTAATTATTCAAAAACAAAAAGAACACGGATATATAAAGTCAGAGTAGTTTAACGAAAATTAATTTGAAAATACATCATTTAAAACCAAAATTAAAAATTCTGCAAGAACTTTCTTGACAACCTAATACATGTACATGTGTGTGTGAATATAATGATTTAAATACCATACTATTGTAAGATAGCTTGGCAGTGACAAAATTACATCACAAATAATTTTAATTTCTTTTCAAATTCACTCATATTCTCCCTAGTCTGAAGC
>NC_068991.1:53120115-53122566 GCF_001194135.2 Octopus bimaculoides
TCTTTTCATCTATGATAGCTGCAATTGGCAGGCAATTAAAGCAGTCTGTAAAAGTTTTCCATAGACGTACATTGAATCTTCGTTTACCTAGAGAAATTGAAATACAAACTCAAATATATGACTATAAACCTTTATAACTTCTCTTGAATAAAAACCATTCAAAAAGTGAAGAAATAACATTAAATCATTATTTTTCAAAGTAAAACTTTAATATTATAGATTATAATCAGACATTTCTGTGATATAATTCAAACTAAACTGTTTAGCATTTAAATTGGCCATATCTGACCCAAATATTCTACTTGTTTTATGTTCAAATTGGCTAGACCTGGTTTCTCACACCTACCCTACAAATTCATTCTAAAAGTAAACAACTGCATCATTGAAATCTCAAAACTATGAGATGATGCATGATTTTAATTCAAAACAATGTGAATGGGTAAGCATTACATTTGATAGAATAATCAATGCTAAAGGGTCAATAATGAGCAACACATTACTAAAGTTACAAAGCAAGCTTCTTATCCACATAACTACACCTGCACCTGAGGATCTTTTCTAGCAAAATCACATTCTTAACATAGCTACAGTTGCATTCCAATAACTGACCCTACACTTCAAGGTACATGAAATACATGAAACCCCCAAATAATTCTTGATATCCTACAAAGCTCAGTGACAGGTCCACTATGGAGTCTTGTCCCTGCATCTGAAATGTGCTTCTGGAGCAACCAAATCTTCAGCTTTGATCAACTGTTGATTCTGTAAAAGATGCAAGCATTCACATATCTAGAATGGTGCTTCAGTCACACATGTACCAAGATATTCACAAATATGTTTCAACTACTAACCTTAGACTAGTGATTTCCAACATGGGGCATACACCCCCACTGGTGGGGCATGGGAGAATTGTGGTGGAACCTTTTCTTCCTTTTTTAATGGGGATGGAATTGTGAAAATCTTTTTTTTTTTTTCACAGCAAACATACTACACCTGTATTCAGCCTAGCCAAACCGATCCCTCCAACCAAGTACACTGTGTGAAGACTGTTTGCTACAGTATAAGTGCTATCTATTCTAATGCCCTAGGGTGGATATTTCTTTAAGGAAACTATATAATTATGAGAAGTCAATAAATTATTCTTTTTATGTTTGCCACCGGTAGAATATACATTCTTCTGGAAAGTTATAGTGGGAAAGAAATAGATTGGGAAACACTGTTTTAGACTTCTCTCCTCTGAACTAACTTACAGTGTACAACTTCCACCCAAGCTAACAGAAGATTAAGTTGAACATTAAACCTTATTCAATAGGCAATGGAACCATTCCTCATCCTCTCACTAAATTATTTTTATAGCCGAGTGCTCTTTCTATCCTTAATTCACTCAACTACAAGGAAGTAGTAGAACTTATTTTATTATGTCAATTAACAGCAGGACTGAGACATTTACATTGCACAGGAACACAACACAAAAACAGAAATAACAAGGTGGGAATTAATGGCTACATCATCAGTGACCTAGCACCTTTGTTGTGTTTCTAATGAGAGATATAGTTATATATTAGATTTACTCACGTATAAGTCACACTCCTAATTTAGTGCTAAATCTTGGTATAAAACTTTAGCTTTGCCTTGTCAGAATCAAATATAATTTTCGTACGATTTATGAGTAAATATAGTGTGTGTGTAAATATATATGTATGTATGTGTGTGTGTATGTATATATATCATCATCATCGTTTAACGTTCGCTTTCCATGCTAGCATGGGTTGGACGACTTGACTGAGAACTGGTGAAACCGGATGGCAACACCAGGCTCCAATCTAAATTTGGCAGAGTTTCTACAGCTGGATGCCCTTCCTAACGCCAACCACTCAATATATATTCATATATAGTTATATTTTCCTTATGAAAGATACAGACCACATAGAAGTGCTTAAGTCAAGCCTGAGACTTTAGATAATTATAATATATGGAATGGAGAAAGTTCAAATCAGGTAAACCACAATGAACAGATATGTGTATGGATTTAATTAAGATAAAAATTGTCCAAAGGACATGTATTGATATATTAAAAATACATATAAAAATATATAAATATTAAAAATATATATGGACATATAAATATATGAATATACAAACATAGTAATAATATAATGAAGTATACGATTACTCTTACTCTTTTACTTGTTTCAGTCTTTTGACTGTGGCCATGCTGGAGCACCGCCTTTTAGTTGAGCAAATCGACCCCAGGACTTATTCTTTGTAAGCCTAGTACTTATTCTATTGATCTCTTTTGCCGAACCGCTAAGTTACGGGGACATAAACACACCAGCATCGGTTGTCAAGCGATGTTGGGGGGACAAACACACACATACAAACATACACACACACATACCTATATATATATATATACATATATACGATGGGCTTCTTTCAGTTTCCGTCTAC
>NC_068991.1:53124569-53137030 GCF_001194135.2 Octopus bimaculoides
CAAACTCAACTGGACGTCATGTTCGATTTTCATCTTCAAAGCTGAAATCTCCACTTCTTGCAAACCATCTTCTGCAAGTTCTTTCATTCAAGCATTCTTTCCCATAAACTGAGTATATGTTTCGAGTCACTTTGGCTGCAGAGTTTCCTTTTTTGTACTCATAAAGAATTATGTGCCTCAAATGCTCTTTGGATACTTCCATGTTAGAAATGGTTTTAATCAAAGAAATTCTAATTCTATTATTCTGTAAAATAATATTTAATTAGTTTAAATGTACACAAGTGCATAAAAATAATTTTAAATTCCATTAGACATTCTAAAATACTATTAAATTTCATTCAATTTTAAAAAAGGTAAAATCAGACAGAACTTATGGGATGACCTGATATAGAGAGAAAGTATGCATGTCTGTATACTTACATTCATCATAAAAACCATATATTCTATTGATACTGGCACATTCATGGTTACCACGTAATAGGAAGAAGTTTTCAGGGTACTTAATCTTGTAGGCTAAAAGTAAGCAAATTGTTTCCAAAGACTGTTTCCCTCTGTCCACATAATCTCCAAGGAAAAGATAGTTGGCTTCAGGAGGATAACCACCGTATTCAAATAACCTTAACAAATCGTTGTACTGGCCATGAATGTCACCTAGAAATTAGAAATATGTAAATGTTAGATATCACAATAGGTGAATAACAATTGTGTTGAATATATTAATAATGATATATTTCTAATTATGTAAACTTGGATAAATGTTAAAGAATAAGTTTGCCAAAACAAATCTATTGAGGCTGAAAACCAAAACCAGAAAGAATTTCTAAGGTTTTAGAAAAATGCAAAAGAAAAAAAAAAATTGAATCAAATTAGATATAAAAGTATAAATTTTGAGATTTATATTAAAAAACTTAATAAAAATAAAACTGACAAGAATTTCGGCTATTATCACCAGAAAAAGCATGACAGTTTGCCATGAAACAATTTCTTATATGAATCTCTAGGCAAAATTTAGTAAGACTAAGTTTAGTCTCACTAAATTTTGCATAGAGATTCATATGTAACCCAGAATAAACTATGAACAAAAGTCCCAATGCCCTTTGTGTGTAAAACAGAAACGGGTCAAGAAAAGATGTAGAGAGAGAGACTGAAATTAATAGTTGTCGTGGGAGGATCAGAAATACCAGTCACATCAAACTGGTTTTCTTTCTCCTTCAGGCTTTCTTTAATCTCTCTTGTCCATCATTCTCAGATGACAGTCTGGTGTACCTTATTTCTCTCTCTCTCTCACTGTATGTATATATGTGTGTGTATGTGTATATATGTGTGTGTGTGAGTATTGGAATGCTGATATTATTAAATCACTGATTTAAAAATCATATTGTCAAAAAGTTAGCATGAGGCTTCAAATATCTTGGAAGATAGAAAATTTATTCATTCTTTATTTCACAATTTACATTTGTTTATATTTCTAATATATTCAGGTGTGTAATTTTTTATGTCTGAAGTGTGTGTGTGAGCAATTTAAAAATCAACAAGCTGATTAATAGTGTATAATACCTGAATATTTTAAAAAATTATAAACAAATCTAAATGTGAAACAATGAAGGAATAAATGCCAAGGTATTTGAAAATGCAAGCTAACTCCTTGAAGATAAGATTTTTTGAATGAGGAATTTTTATCATGTATTTAAATCCCAGACAACTGTTTGCATAATGATCATGGTCTAACCTCATTCCAAGATCTCAAAACAGTTGCTGGATATGTCAGTGCAAGATACTGGGAAGTTTGCCAGAGAAGAAACCTCTTGGGAGATGATGTACAGAACCTTGAAATAAGTGGTAGTCATGCATTTTCCAAGCAAGAAGAGCTTCTTGCTATCGTTTTCTGTGCCTGACTAAGAAAGAGGTGATGAGCAGGGCCCAGTTTGGAACAAAATCTACAAATGCTGATATACATATGGAGAAAATTATCCAATAGATTGAGAACAATTAACATATCATTGTTCATTTGATGGTAGATGAAAGAGGGTGGACTGCCAACTTACAAGTGTTACTAACCATTACATTATCTTACAAAGCTGGGCCACTACTGTGGAATCTTTCCCAACAGCAGAATGACTCAAACGTCAGTGAAAATTGGTAAGTCAAGAACTGTGTTATCACCCAACTAGAATCATCAGATTTGTGTTACTGGATGGTCATCAGCAATTTGGAATGAAAGGGACTTCACAGGAATTTGTTTTATCAGTTGTTAAATAATCAATACCCACTACTCTTGAAGTGGTCCACTGATAGGTAATTGAAGATTTGCTACTGAAGAAAGTAGGTACTCAAGGATAGAGATACGGAGAGATCGGTAAAGTTAACAAAAATAAAAAAAGAGTGAGGAGGGATAGGTAAAAAAGAGAAAGATAGTAGTAAATAAAAAAAATATTGTATTGGGTATATAATAATATAAAAGAACAAGTGACTGATAAGTAGATGAAAATAGAATGTGAAGGAAAAGGGAGTGTATTGGCAAAGAAGTATCTCCCAGGTGGTAACAGAGAGAAATAACATCCAGGCATTATAGACGGATTCTGCTTATCTCTTGTAAAAGTTTTGAAATTATTACATTAACGTGAAGACACAACTAAGCAGACTATTTATTTAGCTATCCTGATGAGCTTTGGATAGTACATGAGAAGATGTGCCCTGTTTCAATTTTTTTTTATTATTGGAGAATACTCAGAGAATATTTGAGAGATGTAAACACTAGATAGTATTTTGTACAATTTTAATATGCTAAAGATGCCAAAAATAGTTTGTTAAAATTGCTTTAACATGACATGTCTATTGCATTCCATTCATACATAAAATAAAATTATGCTTTATCATAATCGTTATGTCTTAATCTTTAACACTTAAGCATTTAAACTGGCCACATCCAGCCCAAATACTCTATTTTAAGTTCAAACCAGTCAGATTTGGCCCTTCCCACCTAAGCCATTCTAAAAATAAGCAATCACATCATTGAAATTTCAAAGCTACAAAATAATGTATGATTAATTCGAATCAATGTGAATAAATGAGCAGTAGATTTGACAGAATAATCTGAATGCTAAGGGGTTAAATATGTTTTAAGAAAGAATACAAATATAACCACAACATATCTAATAACAAATTAGCAACTTAACCATCCAAAGAGAAACTGAAAACCATGCATGATGTCATCAACAATTGAAAATGTTAAGTTAATTAACCGAGTTCTCTAAGACCACTTTTAATGAGATAACTGCAAGATAAATTATAAGCTGAGAGCAAATTGTTCTACTAGGCTGATCTGGAGAAAGCTGTTCATAGGGTCCCTAACTCAAGAAACTAGGTGTAGAAAGTTCTGCAAGGTCAGAATTGGTAACAAGTTCAGGAAGGAATTTAATCTGCCAAGGGTCAGAAAACTTCCGTCTTCTCAGATTCATTATAGTCCTTGATAATTCTTACATTCTGATGATCTAACAGTTGAATCTGAAGAACTGTTCCAGACCTAAACTAATGGTCTACAGTTCAAAGATCAATATAATACAGACTAAAGTGTTCACTGATAACAGAGAATATAAATTCCAGGTTTATTTGGGAAACAGCCTTGCTTTCCATTGTAGAAAGGGAATAGGCAAGTAGTCAATTTACTGTGTACTCAGAGCAAACAATGCAATGAAATCTTTGGCACACCGTCAAAGAACCAATTCTTTGGATGTGTTAGATATACAGGTGGAGTTAATAATAAGGGCACCAATGAAATGAAGTCTATGAACTGCTCAGACAACTCACTAGACATAACTAATAATTATCATTACCAAGAAGTCAATTAGTGTTGGCTATAGTATAGTATCTAAGGGAATGAATGGGTGGGAGAATTTCAGAATATTGCCTTTGTTATAAACAAAGGGCTTCCCTTTGTACAAAAGGCTAACTTGTATGAATCATATGTAAGATGTGTGTATGAAAGACAAAGTACAAGTGGATTGAGAGAGCAGCTGAGTTTTAAAGCTGTTAGTTGCTGTATGTAGAAGAAATGACTACAATGGTTTGAATACATAATGTATAGAAAAGGAAGCCAAGGGAGAAAGATGTAAAATCAGATCTCAGGATACTGGAACTCAGAGAGGAGTTGACAAAAGCTGAAGTGGTATTATGTAGTATGCAAAATCTATCCCACCTATCGAAGAACATCATCATCATCATCATCAACATATGCATACAAACACTTCAGTCCACAAACATCTGCAGAAGTACCAGACCTGGGACTTTAATGTATCCATTGGGGCCACAGAACATAACACAAGTAACTTTCGAATAAAAGAGACCATCCCAATTGTCAAGCTGAAATCAACATAATGCAGCAGACAAGAACACAAAATAGACCGACTACTGTAACACCACCAATCTGCATATGTTACTACTTTCTCCAAAATATCCAAGCAACAATACCTTTATTCCATCTACCATTTTACTATGTGTCCTGATGAAGGGGTCCTAACCCCAAAATATTAAAATACAAAGTAAAACTTCAGTAAGTTGTTCAGTCTTCACTTTTGTGTTTCATTTCATATTGCTTAAGCCTTAACAGGTCTTTATCACACAATGCTTTGCCCCCACCACTCTATTACAATTATTTCAATTATTTTGCAATCAGGTCAAGGTAAGATTTATATTGAAATTGATCAAACCTTATTTGGATTTATTTTTTACTGATTTGAAATAATCTTTTCTACTATATTTTATGAAATACTGTTATAAATATAAAATCTAAAAACTCTAAATGTTTCTTTCTTAAACCAACAAAATCAACAGGGTTTTCAACAAGGAAGCCTGTACATGATCAATCAACCTGCTAGAAATAGCAGTATATTTTCCTCCAAATAGGAACTCTATTCTGTTTTTAAATAAAAGACGGATATATAGAAAATGTCGGTGCTAAAGACGCTGGTTTATAGTAACAAAGTATGGTAGTGGCTGGAATATCTCTGATGATTGTTCTGTTTAAATAGGTGAACCTTGTAGTGAAAAAAACAACTGAGTTCCTAGTAATATACCAACAACTGTTCAAGTTTATATGAAATAGAAGAATATAAACAAACTAGTAGTGATCTGCAATGGCATACAATAAACAGAAAAAGTACATGAAGTGGAATAATTTATTTTGTGAGGAAGAAGTCTAACATTCTGAGTAGAATCATTTCATTTCTGTTTAACTCTTTAGAATTCAGATTACTCTACCAAATATAATACTTGCTTGCTTATTCACAGTTTTTAATTAATCATGCATTATCTCATAGCTTTGTGACAGTTTATTTTTAGAATGACATTGTAGGGTAGGTTTGAGAGGCTAAATCTGGTCAGTTTGAACATAAAACAGGTAGAATATCTGGATAAGGCCAGTTTAAATACTAAAGGATAATGGAAAGGAGGTCTGCTCAAAAGAGCAAACTTCTTTTCCTTCAAGTTAATGATTTCACTTAGATTAAATTAAAATGTAAACTATTAAGTATTAATAACTAGCAAAACTAAACAGCTGTAATGTTAGGATGTGAAATTATTTAACAAAAAGGACACAATGCTAATATATAGGTGCAGGTGTGGCTGTGTGGTAAGAAGTTTGCTTCCCAAACATAAGCTTCTGGGTTCAGTTTCAAGGTGTAGCAACTTGGGCAAATGTCTTCTACTATCACCTCTAGCCGATCAAAGCCTTGTGAGTGGACAGGACTGACAGAAACTGAAAGAAGCTTGCTGTATGTATGCATGTATGAATATATATATATATATATATATATATATATATATATATATACACACACACACACATACACACTCGTTTCTTTGAGTCAGTGTTTGTCCCCCAACACTGCTTGACAACTGGTGTTGGTGTGTTTACATCCCTGTAACTTAGCAGTTCAGGAAAAGAGACCAGTAGAATATGTATAAGTACCAGGCTTCAAAAAAAACAAAAAACAAAAAAAAAGGACTGGGTTTGATTCATCTGACTAAGAATTCTCCATGATGGTGTCCCAGAATGGCCACAGTCTAATGACTGAAACAAATAAAAGACAAAAAAATATTGAAATAACTTACCACAAATCTTTAAAGGGGCTTCCAGTTCTAATAAAATAGGCTGACTAAGAAATATTTCCCTGGACTTTAAACAAAGACCACGAACTTCTGCCTCTGTCATCTGAACTATCTTCCCAGGTCGACATCCTCGAACTGTCAAAATATTAAACAACATCTCTTACTCAATACAGAAATTAAATGCAGAAATAACACTTTTTTCGTAAATCCAAATTTAATCATTTGTAAATTAAATCATGTCTCAACAACTATTGCAATAAGAAGGCATGTTATATTTACCTTTGCATAGGAAAACATTGTACAATGCAATCAATACAAAATAATATACATTAGAAAAAACCAGCACTACTTACAGTGTATGCTTAAATGTTTGCACATATTTTAGTGAGTTGGACACAAAATTTCCTCTTAAAAAAATTGTAGCATATACCACAGAAAGATACATTAATATGCAACATGCGAATAAATTTTCAAAATGAACAGGAGAAATATGTTAACACACAGGTTCTAAAAAGTTTTAGCACATTGACAACAAACACATATGTCAATGAGCTAAAACAAAGATATACAAAAATGTGAAAGCATGTGAGGTAGTCATAAAAAAAACTATATATATGTGACACATACATATGCATTTATATATATGTATATGCATGCATATATTCATACATATAGGAACAGTCATCATCATCCCCATCATTGTAATGTCTACTTTTCCATGTTCACATGGGTCAAATGAAATTCACTGAAGCAGATTTTTAATGACCAGATGCCTTTCCTGTTGCCAACTCCCATGCCTTAAAGTAAGGTAATATTTCCTCTATGGCCAGATATGTTTCCATGCAAGATTGGAAATGAAAGACATCACTTGTAGGATGGTAAGGCTCACAACTACCATACATTGTGAAGGTATGCGCTCTAGAGGTTGGAGTGTTGTACGCACAACCACCAGGTCATGAGTGTTGTGTTCTCTGAGCAAAACACTTCATTTCACATTGCTCTAGTGTATAGAGACTGACATGACAAGAATAGATCCAATGCTTCCTCTGCATGTTGTAAAAGGCAACTAAAAGAGGTTGAGGTAGGATGTGCACTTCGACCTCGTAAAACCCTCACCAGATATATGACCCAAACAGATCTGGGTGTCACCTGAGTGGTGCAAAGGTGTCATCTTTGACTTATTTAAATCCTTTCTACTTATGGAAATCTTGTAAAATTTGGTCACATTTTTCCAAACACCATTTAAAATAGTGTTTCATTTCATTCAGAAGCCTCTAACAATAGGTTTATTCTCTGTCAACTGATTTCATAAGTTGTTTGAAATTTCTTCCCAGACAATAGTTGGAGCAAAGAAGTTGTACTCTTAGGGAAAAATTCTACTCTCACATTATTAGAAAGCTCATTTAAGTTCACTGGGTGGCTTGGTGTATTATCTGAAAGGAGAAGTGCTTTGGTGGAAAGATTATGTCTGGTATTGCACCTTTCTAAAGCAATAGAAATAAAAATGTTTGTAAATCACTCTTCAAAAAAGCTCTGTCATCCATATCTTTTTATTCGAATGCTAAATCAGATACATTAAACTTCATGTAACCCTTGAAAGCCCTTGGATTTTCAAACTGATGAGTAGGGACTTTAATTTCATATCTCTGGTTGTATTTTCTCCCAGATGATGATTTTTGGAAGTTTCAAATCCTGGTATTGAGTTTTCTTCTCAAGAAATAAGTTCTAGAAGGTATGTTTCCAAGAAGTACAGTTTCATCAACATTGTATACTTGCTCTGATGTACAGTTGCCTTCAACAATCATTTTCTTCAGCTGTTCAGGTAATTAGTTGCAGCCTCGCACTGATAGCTCCATTGATTTTATTGTTGTATAAATTGAAGTGCTTTTTAAATATTTCAAATCAGTTTTTACTAGCAAAAAGAGATTTTCATTAGATGTTTCACCTTCCTTTTCCTGCAAATCATTATATAAAATTTGGCTTTTGCTTTTCTTTGAATTTCTATTGTGCTTATCAGCACATTATGTCAATTCTGATCCTTGATCCATGCACTGAAGGACTTGTTCCATATTAAGCATCACATCAGATCTCAGGAAAGATAAAGTATGAGTAGTAAAATGAGTAGCATTTCATTTTCTCTCTATTGTCATGTATTATTTCTACTGCAGACATTGCAAGCTTCTGTTTTAGCAATGTGGCTGATTTTATTCTCTTGCTTCAAGCCTTTTCAAAAATTAGAGTAATCTCTTTAACTTCTTTTTCACATTACTGCCTACAGTTTAATTTGATGGCTTCTATCCAGATATATTGAACTGTGAGTAAATCCAACAGTGATCAACAATTATACACAACAAATATTTAAATAAAATAAAAATAGCACCAAGAAATACTGTTGTCATATTCCTAAAGATATAAAAATGGAAACAAGAAGATGTAAAGAATGAAAAGTGGAGGAGGAAGTACTGCATGATTACAGTTCGTTGAAGGTTCACCAGGTTAATGGGTACTACACCCTTGCACTCCTAAAGCCATAACAACACACTCTACTCATACATACACACACATTGTGTTGACATACAACATATGTAGCTGCAGACACTGCTGATACAGTTATATTTAACACTGTTGTAGTCAGTTGGTTATTCAAAAGTTGGTGGTGGTGATTGTATTGGCTTAATTGTTGGTGATGGTGGGGGAGTATTGTTTTGTGGTGGCAGCACTCATATTGTGCTAGTTAATTGTATTGTTGTTGCTCTTTAGACTCAAGTCAATCCTCATTAGCTAAGATGAAAGACATTTCATTCAATTCTGAAATACAATAAGGTACTACATTATCTTAATTATTGTAGATTGAATTGCTTGTTCATAGTATTGTTGGTGAGTTGGTATTGGAGGAGGCTGAAATGGTGTTGATGTTGGTGTTGATGTTGATGTTTATATATATATATATATATATATATATATATACACTCATTGTGACCCAAAAAATATCCAGAAGAACATACACATTCAGTGAAAATTTCACCCCATATATATATATATATATATATATATATATATATATATATATATATATATATATATATATATATATATATATATATAGTGCTGCAAACATACAAATATTCATATATACCATCATCATTAAATAATAATGGTCATATATATCGTAATTATAATTTTTCAAATTGTTAATTATACTGTGATTTTAGCTAAAATGCTGAGAAGTGGTATTTGTCTAAGATGTGTACTTTTTAAATTGTTTAAATTTAGCCAAGTTTCTGTTAGGGGGTCATATTATGTACACATGAAATTACATAACTTGAGGTAACTGTACATGAGGGGTGTGTGCAAGTGTGTATAAACATATTTGAAGTCCATCCTGGCATGGGCTGGATGATATGACAGGAAACAACAGGTTCAAGGACTAAATTGTTCTGCACTGTCTATAAGGAAAGTAATAGATGGGTAGAGATGGGTAGAGATGGGTATAGAGATGAATGGAGAAAATGAACACAGGCAGAGGTGTGGTCAATTGTGAATATCAGTTGTTGTGAGGAAGAATGAAGTACAAGCAGTTCAGATGATGTGAAGTTAGTGGGAATGAGGTGTGAGAGATGCAGTGCCAGGGATGAGGTCAGATTTACATAGGGGTGGAAATAGATGAATAGAGGGAGTGGGAGAGGAAATTGTTCCCAAAATAAGATGACGTACAAGAGAAAAGGGAATGTGAAAGGGGCATTCAGTGGAAAATAAAAGTTGTAAGGGATGATAATGAAAATGTGAAACAAATAAGTGGTTCCGGGAAGAGTGAGCTGTAGTGAGGTGTTGGTAGAAAATGTGCAGTTCTGCTCTCAAAATTACAGCAGCTGAATGAATAGTGTCATAGTCAGAAAAATGATGGAGGGGTGAGTGTTAGGAAGATGAGTAGTGGAGAAGAGATACATCAGGGACAGAAGCATAGGCATAATATGCTTTTAAGGCCTCATTTTATTTTTGCTTAGATAGACAGGGACTCTTTGAGCAGAGTAAGTTGCCAATCATCTCAATTCTTTATCATCCTCTCTGTGAGACTCAACATCTAGACGTCATTCTTTGTCCCAGTTCTTCCTCTTCCAAACCACGAAAGCAACAGCCTTGTGTACAACTCTATACAAAGACATGCATATATAAGGTTGGACAATTGTCATGCTGATGACGCTTATTGAGGAACAAACATGCCCACATCTGTCCCCTTATCTCCAGACAGTAAGCCTGACCTTTTCCTTAATAGCATGTTAACTTTGGAGATTTGTTGAGTCTTGGGATTATCTCTTCTCTTGTAGAGGAGGTTTAAATTACCATTTAATAATTAGCACATCCTCTAGAGGTGAAGATAATTTTAATAAATCAAGAAAATATGTTGTATGGTATTTGATATACTTGTATACATGTATATTGTTCAGATGCATGCCACTGGCCGTCTGAGTTATTTCAGTTATCTAATTTTATTTAAATTATGTAAATTACTTAGGCCATATATATGTTCTACTCTTTTCGTATATGTTTAAGTCCCTTCACTATTGGTAATAAGAGTGGACAATGGTCATTCTGGTGATGCTTATTAAGGCAGAAACAGGTATGCATAATCGTCCTTTTATCTCCAGATAATAAGCCTGTCCTTTTCCGTAATGGAATGTTAACTTCACAGAATTCTTGATTCTTGAAATTATCTCTCCTCATATGGAGGTTGTCATAATTGTCATTTGGTGACAAATTCTCTAGAGGCAGAGATAATTTTAATAAATCATGAATTCATGTTGTATGGTGTTTGATATGTATGTGTGTGTGTGTGTGTGTGTGTATATATTTTTATATATATATATATAGCACTCTCTCTCTCTCTTTACAAACACACACAGATATCTCCTTTTATCTTTTACTTGTTTCAGTCATTAGACTGCAGCCATTCTGGGGCGCCGCCTTGAATTTTTAGTCAAATGAAATGACCCAAGCACGTTTTACATTTTTTTTTTTCCTATCGGTTTCTTATGCCAAGCCACTATGTTACGGGGACACATACACAAACAAGTGCCAAGACACATGACAGTGCTCTGGGATGTATCATCAATCTAGGTGGTTTTGGTTCTTTCAGCATCAGAACACTTCGTCCAGTTGACTCAGCCTGAACTGTTCAAGTTTCAGCTTGCATCCCAGCAGCAGGTAAATAACACACACACATAGGTTTGGTGACGCAAACAAGAATATAAAACACAAAACGTGAGTATATATTTTTGTTATTTTTTATTTATAATCGGTAAAAGTTAGAGCGACTCAAGGGCCGAGATTTTCGTACACTAAGTGTCAATGCACGAAGCTCTCGGGGAAAGACTTCCTTTTGTACCCCACCAATTTTTTTTTTTAAATATTAGGCATGGTGGAAAATTTATTTCCTACCATGTCATAATAATAATGACGATGAGTCATAAAAATTAGGAATTTCTATTAAAAAAAACTTCACTTCTGTATTATGTATATTCACGTCCCAAGGTTAGGCAAATTTCAGTGTTAGGCAATATAGGCCTTAACGTTAGGCGAATTGGGATATGAATACATAATACAGAAATTAAATTTTTTTAATAGAAATTCTTAATTTTTATGACTTTCTCATCATTATTATTATTATAATACATAGGAAATCAATTTTCCACCATGTCTAATATTTAAAAAACAAATTTTATGAGTGGGTACAAAAGGGAACACACATACCTATTGCGTAGATATACCAATATAATATATAAACTCTACACGCACATCTATTGAAGGATTTGGAATTGAACGTCAGTAATATAAAAAAAATATCAAACTGCTTATACTTCTGTTACTATTAGGTGTTAACACTTTTTGATTGAATACATATATTTATATATCAGTAAATGGGTGTGTGTGTGTGTGTGTATACAAATTACACAAACGCATACATTTTTATATGTACTGTTAGTTTTATACATAGCGATAACTTGACAGATAGGGCCTGCCAACAGTTAGACAAATAGTTGTATAAACTAAAGAAAAGAACATTCAACACGTCTCGTAAAGTTAATATTTGTTTGTAATTAATAGGCTGACCACGAATCATAGTTTTATATATATATATATATATATAGTTTTAGGGAAAAGAACCAAGGTTCATGAACTCATCGATGAAAATCCACTGTCACATATAGAAAAATTAATAATTAAAAGCACAATCTTTATCTTATGATATTTACTTTGTATTATATTATACTCATTTATTGTGCTTTTAATTATCAATTTTTCTATATGTGACAGTGAATTTTCATCGATGAGTTCATGAACCTTGGTTCTTTTCCCTA
>NC_068991.1:53137192-53138380 GCF_001194135.2 Octopus bimaculoides
ATATATATATATATATATATATATATATATATACACACAAAATAACACTCCCGACCATTTGGATACCTTCTTATCAGAAGCGGAGCATCTGACCGCCGACCAGGAGTGTTTTTCTCACTCCTCTCAAACTTCAAGTAATGTCAGTCAGTTCCGTATCTAGCAGTTTATAAATATTATATATAGAGACAGCTAAATATTATATATAGACACAGCTAAATAGCGCGCTCTCTCTCTCTCTCTGCGTATATATGTATGTAAGTATGCGTAAACATTTATATATGGACATTTAGTTAAACAGCTACTAACACACACTTGTGTATGTATATGTGCCTGCCAGTGAGAGAGGTGATATAAAGTTGCGTAGAGTGGAGTGGCAACCAAATAACTAACAATCTCCCCCATGTCATTGCCGACGCCCCAGAATGACCCGTAGTATGAATCGCAAAAAAAACAAAATCCTACAACAAAATACGAATATAAAGGCTGTGGATGAATAAAGACAGTTAGATTACTAATTGGAAATCATCAAAAGGATGCTAAAAAAACACATGAATGAATGAATGATGGTCTTCATACCTTCAAGCAACCGTTGAATCAGACTATCGACATTAAACTCATTATCCGCCATTTTAGAACTGTCCGATAAGCCGTCCGCGCTTGCGTACTACGACATATACTACTACTAGTACGATTATTATTGCTACTACTATTACTGATGTTCTGTAAGACTATAATTTAAACAGTAGCGACTATTTTGAACAGTGCTACGACACCAAGAGGGTAACTATTACAAGTAGTCATTCCAGCCATCGTGGAAGTCACTATTGCTAAAATTAATAGTTAAATTTCCTCTAAGTTAAACCTTACCGACTTAAAAAGGAAAGCACGATTCTGATAACGTTATCTTTAAAATTAATGAGAATGGTGACGGCTAAAATGACGTAGATCATAAGTCTACTTCAAGGCCCAACCTGAAATTAGTAAACGCTAATAGTCATTTCTTCATAAGGTCCCAGTGAAGCTAGCGATCGAGCTCCTGTTTTATTACTATGAAACCAGGATACACACACACACACATATATATATATATATATATGTATGTATGTATGCACATATAAGTATGTATGCATATATATATGTAGGTATGCATATATATATATATATATATATATATATATATATATATAT
>NC_068991.1:53138829-53142027 GCF_001194135.2 Octopus bimaculoides
TATATATATATATATATATATATATATATATACATACACACACACACTCACACACACGTATATTTATATATAACGTATAATCTATACGAAGAACTACTATGAACTTTCGCTTTCCTGTGTTTTTCCTGTTTATCTACTTCATAGAATTGATACTCATTTTTGTATAACTAATTTATGAAGTCTAAATACTTTGATGTCACTAACAACCGCCTGTCCACACACACACACACACACACACACACAAATATTCACAGTGTGAATGGAAGTGTCAGTGAGTAAAAATCAACAAGAAAATCGTCACTTGGTCTTTCGATCTGCTAGCAATAGCAGTCAAATCTACTGTCTTAAAAAACTGATACACAAGACAATTTAGTACTAAATGCAGTGTCTTAAAAGCAGATAGGCTGGTTGTAGTTGAAATATATATGCCTGTTCGATTCGAGCTAACTTGGTTTAAACAGTAACAAGGGATAAGATTTAACGTAAGCTAAAGCCTATGATAGCTAAATTGATGTTATCATAATTAAATCGAGAGTGGAGACTAATACAATTTTTAAATAGTATAAGTAGGTAGTAAAGGAATAGTAATAGTATCAATGACTAACATTATTTTAAGGATTTCAATAAATACGGGAGACAACCCCGGACATGTTTCGATGTTATAATGATCTCGTCAGCAAAACAGACGTCACTGCATTTTCTGAAATAAACGAGAAAGAATCAGTAATAAATATAACACTATGTTATACCTACATATGTATTGTCCCCTCAAGTAGGACGGTCCTCGTTTACGACAGAGGAACAACAGCCACCAGGTGCATTAATGTCCCCTTCTTTGGACTTTCTTTGTTTCCGACGAAGAGCTCTGCTCGAAACGTCATATTCTTTTTCTTTCCTTCCCGAGCGTCTAGTAACACAATCTGTATCACGTCCTCACGTTGTTGTTGTTTTTTTGTCTTTTTCCTTTTTTGAACTTTTATATATATATATATATATATATATATATATATATATATACAAGGGTGTGCATTTACATATGTGCTCGCGCACACACAATCTGTATATCATATTTAAGCAGATATATTGTTGAAAGCCTGCTAAACTTTATTATTGCTCTTGAGAAGGTATCTCTTATACATGTATAATGTTAGAAAAAAAACCCAGAAATATATCAGCACAAACAAAACTCTGTTAGCAGCAGTGGTGGAATTGTTAAATATGTATTTCTGCTTTGAGTTTCGTCTCTAGCAAGTATCCATTGGCTTTGCATACTGAGTGAAAATTGGCTACTATTGATGTAGTTAAGCAGTGATTGAAAAACCACTGGTGTCACAATTATATGGCAGGTGGAATGCAAATTTGTAATTAGTGACAAAATCAGTATGAGTTCAAACAGTATATTTTGTTGTTTTTGACATATATTTCGCCATTTACAAAGATGATGCCCTAGCTTTAACCACAAATACCAATGGACCAGCACAAGATCGGTTTAGGAAGGACATTATTCAAATGATGAAAACTTTCAGTCTTAGCAAACTACAGATACCAACCTGTTGCCAGTCCAATAATAAAGAAAAGGAAACATAGGAATAGGAAAATTATCTGGTTCACATCCACTTACTCCACTGAAATGACCTTTAATATAGGTAAATATTTCTTATCACTTATAGATAGACATTTTTGAACCAGTCATAATTACAGAAAGCTCTTCAATAAACATAACTTAAAAATCAGTTTTAATTCAACTACTAATTTTAAAAATATAATTGCACACAACACACAAAAACAACAAAACGAAAGCAGCTGGTCATGCAAGGATAAAAATTTGTGCCCACTAAATGGAGCTTGCATGTCCGAGACCATCATTTATGAAGCCACCGTAGACTCTACAACCACTAAGAGTAGAGAAGGAAGTGTTGTCTTCTAGTCAGTTAGGCGAAAGCTGGATGAAAGTGGCAAGAAACGTGTGAGTGAACATATGCCTGCAGTTGGAGAAAAGGAAAGAAAAAAAGGCTCCTACCTCAGTCACAGTACCCATGGTTTTTTTATTGGGTTTTTCCATGAGTAGCCCTCAAACGTCTCCTCCCTATAGAGGAATACACACACACACACACGCATTCTTTGTTTTGTCTTGTACTGTCCTTAATGTTTTTCTGAATGTAAACTCTTTGTGGTTAGTAAAAAAATTATTATTATTATTATTTTTTTTTTGTTTTTTTTTTGACAAAATGCTTAATGGTGTTTTGTTCATCTTTACATTCTGAGTTCAAACTCCACTGTTGTCAACTTTCATCCTTTTTAGTGGGAAGGGCAGGGAGTCAATAAAATAAAACACTGGAGTTGACATAGTCTAAAATTAGAAAAAAATTATTAAGGTGAATAACAGGAATATTTTTGAGAAGCAGACAAAATGGTAAGCAGTATTTCGTTACATAATGAAGAGCTGGAGGTAAATTCACTGGATGAATTATAAACAATCATGTTATGGAAGTGTAGCTCACTGCCACATTGCATCATGCTTATGTTACTCAGTTTTATGCCCATAGAATCAACATAACAAATCCATTATAAATCACATGATCATGTTTTCAACTGGACTATTGGATGCTGTTATGCATCACTGGTCACAGTGCACTTATTTGCATCGTTTTATCTTATGAATGATGCCCCCTCCCACACACTGGTTAGGCAAGCAAGTCCTGATCAGAAGGCTAGTCCATCACAGGATTACTCATTTACAGCTGAGTGGACTGGAGCAACGTGAAATGAAGTGTTTTGCTCAAGAACACAAGGGTTTGAATGTTCCGGGAATTGAACCCATGACCTAATGATTGTAAGTGCAAAACCCTAACCACTAGGTCACATGTCTTCACTTATTATAAATACTGACCATATATGTCATTTGTTTTATTCTTTTATGTGTTTCAGCCTAAAGGTTTTGGCTGTGCTGTAACCATCATTAACTTTTTTCCACAAACACTCCCGTTATGATCTTCAGGAGGATTCTGAAGTTGCAGGGCACCGTCTGTCTGTCTGTCTGTCTGTCTGTCTGTCTGTCTGTCTCTGTCTCTGTCTCTCTCTCTCTCTCTCTCTCTCTCTCTCTCAAGAACTTCATACATTATTTTTAGAATGTTTAACAATAGATTCACACTTTTGGACACTAGCCATGAAACAACTTGCCAATGGGCAACATGTAGT
>NC_068991.1:53142136-53162333 GCF_001194135.2 Octopus bimaculoides
ATATATATATATATATATATATATATATATATATATAAATATACATACACACATACACATAAAACGTGTGTGTATATATTATGCATATAACTGTAAGTATATTTCTATATGTATATAAATATATACATATATAAATATATAAGCAGACACACACATACACTCATACATATATATACATTTCTGAACTCTATTGTGAGCTAAGAACTTCCAGACATTTACAAATAATGTTTAGAACTTTAGACTCAGTTCTTGTTATTCTCTTTAGTTATAAAGTCTGATCAAACATTGTAGAGTAAATGTTATTTTGCTGAGTTCTCCCCCTCTCTCTCTCTCTCTCTCTCTCTGCTAATTAACATAAACTAGTAAATGTGATATTGGTTTAATAATTATTATCTTATTTGCTCAACTCTATAATCATGAACCATAATGCTAAAAATGTAGGGCTCGGTGCCAATGTCAAAAATCATTATAATTATCAAGGTTTATGACTGGCAAAAACAGTGAATGTTAGTCAAGTACTGGTATTGGTGGTATTAACTAGACATCTGCTCTAGAATTGGTAGAGCATCAAGAAAATATTTCTTGTGCTATATTTCAACTCTTTACATTTCTGAGTTCAAATCCTACCAAAATCAACTCCATAGCTCCAGAATCAATGAAATAAAGTACCAGTCAAGTACAAAAGTTCATGGCTATTGGCTTAATTTTAGACATAAAACGACAACAAAACAAAGCTGTGTGAGAAGGGCAAGAAAGACCTACAAATGGTTTCTTTTGTTGAAGCTTCATTTTAGCAAAGTTGTCAATTCAGCGTAGTTGTGTGTTAAGAAGCTTGCTTCCCCACCACATGGTTCTGGGTACAGTCCCACTGTGTCACACCTTGGGCAAATGTCTTCAACTATAGCCCCAGGCTGGACAAAGCCTTGTGAGTGGATTTGTTAGACAGAAACTGAAAGTAGCCCATTGCAGGTATGCATACATATCTATGTGTGTGTGTGAATGTTTCTCCCCCATCACTGCTTGATAACTGGTGTTAGTGTGTTTTAGTGGAGGCTCAATGGCCCAGTGGTTAGGGTAGCGGACTCGTGGTTTCGATTCCCAGACCAGGCGTTGTGAGTGTGTATTGAGCGAAAACACCTAAAGCTCCACGAGGCTCCGGCAGGGGATGGTGGCGAATCCTGCTGTACTGTTTCACCACAACTTTCTCTCACTCTTTCTTCCTGTTTCTGTTGTGCCTGTAATTCAAAGGGTCAGCCTTGTCACACTGTGTCATGCTGAATATACTCGAGAACTACGTTAAGGGTACACGTGTCTGTAGAGTGTTCAGCCACTTGCACGTTAATTTCACGAGCAGGCTGTTCCGTTGATCGGATCAACTGGAACCCTCGACGTCGTAAGCGATGGAGTGCCTACAACAGTGTGTTTGCATCCTTGTAACTTAGCAGTTCAGCAAAAGAGGCCAATAAAATAAGTACCAGGCTTTATAAAGTATGGGAGGCAATTCAGTTGACTAAAAATTCAAGGTGGTGCCCCAGCATGGCCACAGTCTAATGACTGGAACAAGCAAAAGTTAAAAGATACATTACATTTTAATAACTCACCTCATTAGCCAAATCTCCTTTAATGGCAAGCAAATCTAACTCAGACAATCAACCCTTGCCTATTGTAGAACAAAGGTGGGACTTGAAGCGTCACAGGTGATTGAAGACAGTAAGGTCTGCATTAAGTATTAGTGAGGTCAAAAAACAGAATGTGGCACAATGTGAACAAGTTAGAAATAATGGATCACATCCCATTAATGATGGATGAATTTAAATGGAAGAGGAAAATCCAGGAAGACATGGGATGAAGTGTTGAAGATGGTAATCTTCTATAAAATGGCTAATGTTAGGAAGGGCATCCAACCAGAGAAACCATGCCAGAAATGATGATGATGATGATGATGACGATGATGATGATGATGATGATGACAATGATGATGATGATGATGATTATTATGATGATGATGATGATGAAGGTGGTGGTGATGATGACAACCAGTTTCTTAACTTTTGAAGTTGCCCTTATGAAAGTGCTGACTATTTCTTTGTAATGAATGAAACTCTCGCGTAGTTCCAGATATCAAGGCATATACTTGATATCATTGGGGATGATATATCAAGTAATAGGATTCGATCATGGATTTCTTTTTAGTGTCAAATATTCCTTTATCTTCTGAAACTTCATCATGGAATCTTTTGTTTTTACATTCTCTCTGCTTATGTTTTCTGTATTATCACATTCTTGAGCCAACTCAGTCACTTCATTTTCAATTCGTTTGAATTGAAACCTACTCATTTTGCATATTTTTCATATCTTTTCCAAAAAAACGGAATCAAACAAGAAGCTGCTTTCACATACTCTCTTTACTCTCTTTTACTTGTTTCAGTCATTTGACTGTGGCCATGCTGGAGCACCGCCTTTAGTCGAGCAAATCGACCCCTGGACTTATTCTTTGTAAGCCTAGTACTTATTCTATCGGTCTCTTTTGCTGAACCGCTAAATGATGGGGACATAAGCACACCAGCATCGGTTGTCAAGCAATGCTAGGGGGACAAACACAGACACACACACACAGACACACACACGCACACACACACACACACACACATATACATATATACGATGGGCTTCTTTCAGTTTCCGTCTACCAAATCCACTCACAAGGCTTTGGTCGGCCCGAGGCTATAGTAGAAGACACTTGCCCAAGATGCCATGCATCTAGGTTACTTTTCTGTAAAAATGGAGATAAATTGAAAGCCTTCATTAGCAGTTTATTCCAGAATATAAGAATAACTAAGAATTCATTAGTACTGTTTTCAGTTGATACTTTTACTCTAATGAGCTGCTTAAAAGTATCATTCTCTATCTCATCACCCCAAATTCTTTTTAGAACTACAATAGCTTTTGTTGCTGACTTTCTGGATATCCAACTAATATCACTAAGATTCTTTAGAGTCAGTATAAAAGATTTGATCTGATTGCATTGTTCTTTTTTCAATATGAAAGATGAGGTAAGGCGGTGAGCTGGGAAAAATGCTTAATGGCATTTTCTCCATCTTTACATTCTGAGTCTAAATTCTACCAAGGTCAATTTTGCCTTTCATCCTTTGAGGGTCGATAAAATAAGTACCAGTTAAGCACTGGGGTTGATGTAATCGACTTGCCTCCTCCCTTGAAATTGATGACCTTGTGCTAAAATTTGAAATCAATATAAAAGATGAGGTAAACTGGTAAAAAAACATGTGTAGACACTTTCTAAAGTTTCAAAAAACAACTTGATATGAATACGAGTGGATATTTAATACTCTTTTACTCTTTTATTTGTTTCAGTCATTTGACTGTGGCCATGCTGGAGCACCGCCTTTAGTCGAGCAAATCAACCCCAGGACTTATTCTTTGTAAGCCTACTACTTATTCTATCGGTCTCTTAAACACACCACCATCGGTTGTCAGGCGATGTTGGGGGACAAACACAGACACACACATATATATATACATATATATGGGCTTCTTTCAGTTTCCGTCTACCAAATCCACTCACAAGGCTTTGGCCGGCACTTGCCCAAGGTACCACACAGTGGGACTGAACCCGGAACCATGTGGTTTGTTAGCAAGCTACTTACCACACAGCCACTCCTACACCTATACGCCTACATAAAATTTTAAAATAGCAGTTAGTAAAGAAAGCATTTAAAGCAACTTCCCTAATTTTTGTTTTGGGGCCAGATATTTCACCCAACATGGTGTATCTGCCATCATAAGGCTGACAAACTGTTACACACAGTTATTAACAGCTCTGCATTTTTAATTTCTGGAACAAGAATGTTGAATAAAATTTTTCAGCCTTTGCTCCAGTTAATCTGCTGAATTGTAGAAAAAAGTCATTTCACTGTATCACTGTGTGTTGTCACATTGCAGAGATAAAAAAACATTGATCAGTTCTGCTGATGTCAATAGTACAGTAACAATTAATGCAAAATACTTAACCAACTTGATTTCAACTCTTATCTTCTGGGAGTGACCAGAATGTTCTGGGCATTGTTTTGTCTATACCATCTTGGTTTTGGTCAGAAAGTCAGTACCATATGATCAAAGTGGAACTCATAGATACCATCCTGTCAGAGATAATTATAAGTTCCATTCTGGCCACTGAGTGCTTTTTCTTTAATAAACTATTTTGTTGCAAGATTGTTGGCAAACAATTTGGTAGGGTATTGGTCAACTAACCAGGTTGTTAATAGTTTATAAGCTATCACATTTAAAAACTAAAGGACACCTAACTCAGTCATGTCTTAGTCAAAGCAACCTAGCTACATGTAGTCAAATTAGTGACAATACAATATAATGTAACAAGCTGTCACTGTATTTACCAAAGCTCAGTGAGGTTTTCAAAAGGTCACATTGTATTTGGCTAATTTTTTCTTTCTGTGATTAGTAACAAATGTTTGGCATTCTTTTAGTGAATGATGGACAAAAAGAAAGATGGAAACACACAACTAATTATATATACTAGATATTTTATTGACTTTGAAGGTATAAATGATTAAGTTGACCTTCTAGTTGTATTTGAGATCAAAATCATTAGACATTAGACAGTAACTTTCTTATACTCCAAATTAAATGTCACTATTTCTGTATCCTCTTCCACCAATCTCTCACTTTTGATAATCATCTTTGTTAGATAATAATAATTAATTCATTCATTATTGAATAACAATTAATATAATTATCAGGAATCTTAATATATTTTTAGAAAATTTATGTTGTATTTCATTTTTGTATTTGGTTTGCAAGATTTTTTATGTAAATTCATGCATTGAAATAGGTTTTGTCGTTTATATCCGCTTAAATGTGGATTTTCTGTTAGAACAAACTTTGCTATAGTAGTTACCACGAGAGAAACTCTCATATTGGCTTTTGGTGCAAAATGCACTCTTGACACAAGAGTGCATTTTGCACCAAAAGCCAATATGAGAGTTTCTCTCATGGTATCTACAACAATACAGTTGGTACCACTAGAACATTTACATTTAAGTGGGGATAAATATTAACACTGCCTCTGTTGTTAATATATATGGGTTTTGTTGTACCTTGGGAGGGTCATTAGGTAAATAATGAACACAAGCACTGATTCTGTTTCACTTCTTTTATTATTATTTGTCAATTAATCAACTATTTAATCAGTTAACTTATTGATTGTTTAGTTGATCAATCAGCTAAGTTTGTCAAAATCCTTTCATCACTATTCACAACCTGAAGTAGAGCGGGCATGTCATTGATGAGGTCTCAAATAGTGACGAAAAAACTTTGATAAACCAAGATGATTGATTGATTGAGTGAATGATTATTAAAACAACCAATTAGCTATTTTGTTAAATGGTTAACTAATTAATTAGCAAAAATAATAAAAGAAATGAAATTAAACCAGTGCGTGTGTTTATTGTTATGATAATGAAAAATAGCTAGCTGGCAGAATTGTTACCACATTGGACAAAATGCTGTTAAGCCTTTTGTCTATTTTTACGTTCTGAGTTCAAATGCCACTGGAATAGACTTTACCTGTCATCCTTTTGGGGACTGATAAAATAAGTACCAGTTGAGTACTGGGGTCGATGTCATTGATTTATCCTCTCCCCCGAAACTGCGGGCCTTGTACCAAAATTTGAAACCATTATTATGAAAATGTATTCCAAATGAACATGGATTAATCAGTTGCTAAAGAAACTGAAAGCATTTATTAGTAAATATTTAATTATTATAATGAACAAATTAATAAACCTTTATCGGTAATCAAAGTAAGAATAGAAAACTGAATAAAAAGGTTGTGACATTGAGAAATGTCTAAAAATGTGAAAATAGCTGTGTGGTACGAAGTTTGCTTCCTAACCACATGGTTCCAGGTTCAGTCCTACTGTGTGGCACCTTGGGAAAGGGTTTTATACTATAGCCTTGGGCCAACCAAAGCCTTGTAAGTGGATTTGGTAGACAGAAACTGTAAGAAGCCTTTCAAACGTTAGCACGATGGGTGAAATGCTTAGCAGTATTTCGTCTGCTGTTACGTTCTGAGTTCAAATTCCGCCGAGGCCGACTTTGCCTTTCATCCTTTCGGGGTCGATAAATTAAGTACCAGTTACGCACTGGGGTCGATGTAATCGACTTAATCCCTTTGCCTGTCCTTGTTTGTCCCCTCTATGTTTAGCCCCTTGTGGGTAATAAAGAAATAGGAAACTGTAAGAAGCCTGTCATATGTATCAGTGTGTGTGTGTGTGTATCCCCTCACCACTGCTTGACAACCAGTGCTGGTGTGTTTACGTTTCCATAACTTAGCAGTTCAGCAATAGAGACTAATAGTATAAATACCAGGCTTAAAAAAAAAAAATAAGTACTGGGTTGATTCATTTGACTAAAAATTCTTCAAGGTAGTGCCCCAGCATGGCCACAGTCTAGTGACTGAAACTAGAAAAAGATAAAGATAAAAGTAATTTTTTTATAGTTCAGTCTGCTTGATTTTCTGACCTCCCACTTGATTGCTTGATCTGTTCAATATAGCTGTTATATCTAGTTATCTTTAAAATAGGAAGTATGTTTAAACTCTACTATTTCATGAGAGAATGGAAAATTTACTCAGGTGTACCTTTGCATAAAGAATGCATAATCAAATGTAGACTAATGTACTTAATGCAATGAGCTAAGAATAATTTCTAATCGATTAAAATTATACTGACAACGAAAGGTTATTATTGTCAACGATAATTATTTTGGGATGAACTCCAAAACTTAACTGGAGAAATGGAGAAGGAGTGAATCTAATGTTTCGTAAGTACTGTGACAACTGTGAACATACTTCAGTTTTGAGACAAACCTGAAGTTGTCACTAAATTCTGCCAAAGATTAGATTCGTTCACACTACATGTCTTCATTTATCTTATTTTATGTGAACCAGTTTAAACTTTGGAGCTCCCCACATTATTTTTTCTGAACAAAAATTGTCCCTAATACTGTCTTTTCTTTCTGGGTTCACTTGCAATACGTTAACCCACACAATAACGATATGCTAGTCACAAATTATATAAATTAGTTACTATGAAACCCATTAGTTTCATATAAAAATGCTGTACGAAATAATTTATTTTGTAAATTTAGACTATGGAGTATATATATTTAAGTTAGATACAACTTAACGAGATTTCTTTCTATGTGAGCAAACTTTTTATCATTTGTTGACAAAATCAATATCTGTCCATGCACTTTTTTAATAACAAATTCCCCTTGGTCCTATAAAACTTAACCAAGAAACTTCTATAATCATTGAATATAATGATCCAGGAGGCCAACGAACAAAAATAGCAGATCCTTCTATTTGCAAACGTGTTTCTTATGATGTTATGGTATGAAGTTATAGCTTGTAACTTGAAATAGACTAGTTGCAAAGACCAACTGTAATGAGAGAGAGAGAGATGTGTAGTTTGGGAGACACTTTGTCAGAATGTAGGATAGGAGTGAATTGGAAGTAAAGCAGATAACAAAGTGTGACGGTCTTCAGCTAATGATTGACTTCTTTAAGATACTAGCCTTGTGTTTAGTTAATTTACATATCAAATAACTAAATAATAAATAGTGTCTAGACGTAAGTACATTATAGAATGTGTTCTAGAAAGCTAACACATGCCACGACTGTAGGAGTAGTAAGTATTTGATGTTATGGGATTTCAATAACCTTTCAACTCTTAATTTATCTACGCTCAGGTGGAAAACCTTGCATTTTGAAAAAATGATAATTCTATTTTTGAAATCTGTAGTTTCTTTATTTTTAAAGAAGATCAATTTTTGCGATGAAGTCGATTATCCATTTTGCTCAAATAGTGGTCTAAGGGAAATAACTCTCGGAGTTATTTCCCTTAGAAATGGTTGAGAGTTTGTGTTCCTACATTTCTAGTTTTAAAGACTGAGTTGAACCTGACTAACCCAGCAAAGCTTGGGATCCAGACATGTGTCGGATTAGTGGATTAACAATTGGCAAGTAAGACCTTTGTCAGCCACTTGCCAGCTTTCTGTTTAAAGCTATGTATAAGATTATTGAACACTTGCTGTCTGTAATCCTAGTCTTGTCCAGAATATCAAACCACTACTGGAAGCTGTTTTGTGATGTGCAACCTAACAAATTCCCACCGTCAGTCATCATATCTCGAATGTCTTGCTTTTCTAAGTATTGGAAAACAAAAATGTCAACGTCTAGCCGACTTGTTACGGGTCCACAAAATTATTCACCATCAACGATTTGGGCCAACTCATTTAATACTATTTCTCTATTCGTGAAGATGGTGAGATAGCAGAATTGTTGGTTAATATTTACTTTATCCTGATTACCAAAACAAAAAGAAACTAGTTTAACAGCTATAAAAAAAATGTTAGAGAACGAATATGAAAACTAAAATATGAGTAAACGAACAATGGTGGGGGTGGGGAGAGGACTTTCGGACTTTTCTCTCATAACTTTCCCTCTCAACACATGGCTATGATGTGCCACCACTGCTTCTGCTTGTGATCAGAGATGCACATACTGTCAGCCACCAAAAGACATGCTCAACTGGTTAAGGTCAAGCAAATGAGAAGCAAAGCTGCAGTATTGAACAGAAGATTTGCTGTAGTCCATGTTTTACACTATAACAAAACATGTAATATGTGTGTGTGTATGTATTTGTGCATATATATATATATAGATAGATATACACACACACACACACATATATATATACATCTATATATGATGATATATATGTGTGTGTATCTATCTATCTATCTATCTATCTATCTATCTATCTATCTATCTATCTATATATATATATGTATATATATATATATATATATACATACATA
Organism: Octopus bimaculoides; assembly: GCF_001194135.2. Taxonomy (NCBI): domain Eukaryota; kingdom Metazoa; phylum Mollusca; class Cephalopoda; order Octopoda; family Octopodidae; genus Octopus; species Octopus bimaculoides. The sequence goes on from NC_068991.1 coordinate 53,151,056, forward strand.
CATACAAACAAACATATTCATCAGGAAACGTCAGTTTTCCATGCTGGTATGCATTGGATAGTTCGACAGAAGCTTGTAAGGCTGGAGGAGGGGGCTCACCAATCTCCATTGTCTTGTCTGACATGGTTTCTATGGCTGGATGCTTTTCCTACTGCTAACCATTTTACAAAGTGTACTGGGTGTTTTTTATGTAGCACCAGCACTGGTATCAATTCTGGTGTGATGGATGAGTCCTTTGTCATCTCCCTTCTAAGGCTCAGTGCCTTGAGATTAGCCTTTAATACTTCATCCCATCCCTTCTTGACTCTCCATCTTCCACAAGTTCCATCCACTTTAACTGATTGGCATTTCTGTATGCAACAGTCTACATCCATCTGCATCGCATGACCAAACCAGCACCATCTTCTCTCTTGCACATTGCTTCTAATTTCTCTTAAGTCTACCTTTTCTCTCAATACACCAGCGTTCATGCTTATATATATATATATATATAATGTACAGTATCATAGATCCATTACAGCTGACCTTACTAATTGGTTTCACGCAGGTAATTGAGTATTTAACTGATTCCTTAACACAATGCTTGTCAGAGTGACTTGTATAGGAAAAATGGTGATGGCTCTCTGCTACTGGAGGTCAGCAAGTGTCACATCTGATTTGTGGAAGCTGTAAAAACAATGGGAAGAACCTGTGGGAGACAAGCAGAAGGGTATTCCATCAAGAGTTATCTCCTTTGTTCACCTAAACTCTGAGTGGTAACTACCTGCAAAGTGTGGCTTGAGTGAAGGTAGTGTGGGATTGACATATGTATAGGGAAGTTTTGGAGGGAGATCAGGCAGGTGCCTAAACCTTAAACCTTGCTCTTGCAGTTTAGGTAGGTGTCCAGGTGAAGAGAGTACTTTGGTATAGTTCTTCTCTCACCCACGCATAGCCTGCACCTCCAGTTAAAGTAAGGTTTTCACTTCTTTTTTTGATGTAATCCATGGTGGCTTCCTTCAATGACCATACACACCTAGTAAGGGCTGTGACATTACAGCTCTCCTGAATATTAAAGGAAGACTTATGGTTGTTAAATCTAATTTTGAAAGAACCTTCTGTCATACCTGCAGACTTTGATATTACCTCTGTCTCACTTATGATGATCTCTGTGTTGTACTGGCTGTTAGAGAGACATGTGGTGCTGCCTCTGTCCCGTGTGTGGGGGCCTACCTACTAATACCTTCTTTACACTAAAAGAAACTCCCAAAGTGTATTTATTAAATATTTTACAGTAAATATTCATACAAAGTTTTTACATTTAGAGAGAAGTGATATATGAACCCCAAAACCTTCTAGTGACATTTTCTCTTGCTGATGTTAGAATCAGGCATGTAACTAATCCTATTCTTAAAACTGCCAGCAGCTAGGGCCTTGTTGTAATATGGGGTTGCAGTATCGAAAATCTCTTTACTTGAAGACAGGCTGAAGATTTTTCTGCTGACCTCCTTCATCAGGTTTCTGAATACAGCTTTCTGTCATCCAGCCCACTATGGCTGGATGACAGGAAGTTGTATTAATGTATGTTATCAAATTGGATATATAAGAGGAATTTAATTGTAATGTTCAAGAGAAATAATGATATAGACATGTGAAGTGGATGACAACTGCATATACAAATGCCACGTGCTGAAAATGAATAGTACCTGTTTCTCTCTTAGTTCATTTATACTTTGTTGTTTTCAAGCATTAACATGACACAAGAAGTGAAACATGCTTCTCTCATTTCTTTTTAGTCTTTGCAGGTTCTCATTCAAGGCCCAAATCTTGCTCCCATGCAGCAGCATGTTTGCACACAAGCATCAAACAATCTGTCCTTCCCCTCAAGGGAGGGAGAAGGCTTTTGTTGTACATAAATGTAACAAGTTCCTTGAATCTTCTTCAAATTGTTCTTATTTTGGTTACCACACTTTAGGAACACCTAACCCACTGCTAATTTGTAACAAAAGCTATTGATTCTTGCTAGGGAGCCTTCTGGTTATTTGAGAGATCACTTTTCAACACCTCATCTGATCAAGATGACAGAAGACTATGTCAACTGATGTATGGTTTTGCAGAAGACCAAACTTCCTGTACAAACTTGAAATACTGGGAAAGTGCATGCACCTCTATTACCCTAACATCTCTCCAGCAGCTTTTCTCCTACCAACTATTCTATGTATTTTGTAGCTTTTCATGTCCCCATCATAGAGAGGAAAGCACTTAAACAATCTCCCTTACCTCCTCCATCCATTTCTTGTTACCCAGTCTTTCCATAGAACTTCTGAATCAGGTTGAGTCAGGAGGAGTTCTACAACTTTTACCCACCTTCTCTGATTCTTCTATCACCATTCTCTGTAGGAAGATGTTAACTCTGAGGATACACTCGGTTTTTCATCTTATCTCTCTTTCATGCACCTCTCTCCCCATTCACATGTATATATATAACATGGAGTACGCTGCAGTTTCACCTACTCACATCCCTACCTCTGCCCTTATCACACTTTGACTCTCTCTCTCTCTCTCTCATTAATCCCTTGACACTATGTCCCTTCTGTAATACCAACAGGGTCTCTGTCAGTCTCTCCTCTACTGTTCTCTCTCAACAAATAACTCTCAATAAGAACCAACTTGAAAAGTGGATGTAAAATGATTACTTTATTATGTAGGAGAGCACTGGGTCCTCCCTCCTCACCCAATGCCCACCATCCTTACCACTTTGTTCTACCCCACTCTCTTTCACATTACCCTCCAATACTGTTCTTTCTATTACTCTCTCCACCACCATCCTCTCACAACAGTAAATGTTTCTTCAATCACATGACTTTCCATGGGGGCTCTCTTTTGCCTTGTTAGCTTCATGGCAACCCCAGTTGTGCTGCTGCTGCTATGAAGCACTTGGTACAAACTGTAATAGGTTCGTAAATTAAATCAATTAGTGACATTGCAATGCTTGAGATGGCTCTTTAGTCATGCCCAGGGCAGTTCAACTATTTTATACACACATTATCGCACTGAACACTGTGGTTGGATGACAGGAAGCTGTATCAATGTATGTTAACAAACTGAATATATATATATATATATATATATATATATATATATATATATATATATATATATATATATATACCGGAGTAAGCACATGGAATGTGCAACAAGGTGGAAAAAAGAGTACTCAAATACCAGAGGTAGAGTAATATGCTTTATTTAAAAGCAGCAGAAATATAACAAAAAAAAACGTTACTCTGAGTTTCACGTTCCCGTTCATCGGACAAAACTGTCCGATGAACGGGAACGTGAAACTCAGAGTAACGGTTTTTTTGTTATATTTCTGCTGCTTTTAAATAAAGTATATATATATATATATACACTAGTATTATAACCCGATTTCATTCGGGTCTACTCGGGCCACATTTTAAAGACAAGGAATTTTGCCCTAGTGGTCACACCTTTCAATTGAGCAAACTCAAAGTTGCCATGCAAACTCCCCAGCACTTTTAACATAGGTGTGCAAATTTTCAGGTCAATCCGACCATATTTACTAACGCTTTTGCCTGCACAACTGCTTGTGAGACAACGTCTGCCCTTTTCACAAATATATAGTAGATAGATAATATATATCATCACCATTATTTTAATGTTTTTCCATACCAGCATGGGTTGGACTTGAGAGTATTTAACAGGTTAGAGGACAACATCTTATTGTAAATCTGTTTTAGTATGGTTTGTATAACAATAACAAGGATGTACTCATTTACTTGTTTCAGTCATTTGACTACAGCCATGCTAGAGCACCGCCTTTATTTGAACAAATCAATCCCAGGACTTGTTCTTTGTAAACCTAGTACTTATTCTATCGGTCTCTCTTGCTGAACCACTAAGCTATGGGGGCATAAACACACCAACAATGGTTGTCAAGTGATGGTGGGGGAACAAACACAGACACACACAAACATATATATATATATATACGACGGGCTTCTTTCAGTTTCTGTCTACCAAATCTACTTACAAGGCTTTGGTTGGCCTGAGGCTATAGTAGAAGACACTTGCCCAAGGTGCCATGCAGTGGGACTGAACCCGGAACCATGTGGTTGATAAGCAAGCTACTTACCACACAGCCACTCCTGTGCCTACATATTAAAAAAATCCTGAAATAATAAACATCTCATTAGATGATGATTTCAGTTTAATGTCTGTTTTCCATGATGGCATGGTTTAGACAGTTTGATGGGAGCTGGTAAGGCTGGGGCCCACACCAGGCTTGATTCTCTGTTGTGGCATGATTTCTCTGGCTGGGTGTCCTTCCTAATGCCAACCACTTTATAGAGTGCACTGGGTGCCATTTATGTGGCATCTGCACCAGTGCTTTTTGTGTGGCACTGGCACAGGTGTCATCTTTTCTTATGAAAAAAGCGAGACTTTACAATTTGATAACCAATAATTTTAGTTTTAATCTACCGTAATTAACCGAATTTATAATATAAACACTGCTATTTCACTGGTCTTGAAGTCAGTGTAGTGTTTTTGACAAAGCCTTAAGATCCAATTTTTTTCTGCTGGTGTTGTTTGATTAAATTAGACGCATGACATCTGTTATATACAAATGCAAGATTTATCTTAACTTATCCCAAGTGAATTTCACCTGGTTTCCAACAAGAATTTAAAATCAGTTCTTCCTTACCTTTCCACAAACATTCTATAAAACAAATATCTACATACCGGGCAGGTATTTGGTGCAGTTAAACCTCACCAAAGACATTTGCTAAATTCTATTTTGTGAACATGTTCCATTGTAAATGGTAAAAGTAGTAATTTACTTGAGAATGTGCTTGTAATTACAGTTTTCACTATTTGAACAGAAATAAAGAGTTAAATGCAATATAATGGAGACAGAAAGAGAGATAATGTTATCTCATTTTAGTAGCACTTATAGTAGCAGTCTAGTTGAGTAAATTTAATTTACTTAAAGAAAATGATATGAAGAAACGTTTTTATTTTTCATTTAGTCTGAATGGATTATGGTTTAAGTCGTTGCAGTGCTCTACTGGTGTGGAGGCGCAATGGCCCAGTGGTTAGGGCAGCGAACTCGTGGTCGTAGGATTGTGGTTTCGATTGTGAGTGTTTATTGAGTGAAAACACCTAAAGCTCCATGAGGCTCCAGCAGGGGGTAGTGGCAAACCCTGCTGTACTATTTCACCACAACTTTCTCTCACTCTTTCTTCCGGTTTCTGTTGTACCTGTATTTCAAAAGGGCCAGCCTTGTCACACTGTGTTACACTGAATCTCTGAGAACTACATTAAGGGTACATGTGTCTGGAGTGCTCAGCCAACTTGTATGTTAATTTCAAAAGCAGGCTGTTCCGTTGATCGGATCAACTGGAACCTTCGTCATCATAACTGACAGTGCCATGACTCTACTGGTAACTCTATACTGTTGCTTAGCTTGCTAGAAATAGCAGCCAAATCTCCTTCATATAACAGAAAACTTACTTAAAAATTAAAACAATGGATAGTGCAGTCTGGGACATATTACTGTTGAAAAAGAGGAAAAAAAAAAGAGGTAATAATTTAATGCCCTTTGCTCACTCATAAGTCTGCTCAGTTAAATTTGGAAATAAAAATTTTATCAAAATTTGTGTCTATTCTTTTCTACTCTAGGAACAAGGACCGAAATTTTTGGGGAGTGGGGCCAGTCAATGAGATTAACCCCAGTATGCAACTGATACTTAGTTTATTGACCCCAAAAGGATGAAAGGCAAAGTCGACCTCGGTGGAATTTGAACTCAGAACGTAAAGACAGACGGAATACCGCTAAGTATTTTGCTCAGTGTACTAACGTTTCTGCCAGCTCACTGACTTTTGTTTTTTTCATTGTTATTCTAAAGTTTTCATTAATTTCATAGTTGGAGGCAGCATTTTACTGTAATTTTGTTCCATTATTAGTTATAGATTACTGCTAACAATTTTACTTCTTACTAACTGCAACCAGAAAAAAAGCATTCATTTTAAATTATTTATATTTGTTTTGCTGTTCTATATATGCAACGCTTGCATAAATCAATATCCAAGAGTTGTAACAGTAAACAAACACCAGAATGGCTTCTGAAGGTCATATTCACTTGAAACCTGCTGTGTCACATCCCTGGGTCCGTTTATGAAAGCAATGTTGCTCTCAACCATATCTGACAAATTTCCCCTTGAATCTGTCCTCTTATAGGGATTCCTCTGACTAATCGTTAGGACTAATAGCTTCCTATCAGATTACATTACTACAATGTAGTGACGTTACTCTCTCTCGATTCTGGCATGCCAAAGTCTGGTTTTGTCTCCCAACTGTTTTCCTTCTACTCATAAGTAAACCAAGTTGCTGCCAAATAACTCACTTATATGTAAATAATAAGCCTCTTCGTTTTCTCCTAATCTTCCTCAACAAACCATTATCTGTATGCTACCTAGAAGCAATACACCACACCTGCACCCACTTCCTCAAATGGGGGACACACCAACAGCCAGGAGGTGGAGAATTAAAACCAAACAAACAAAACAAGCACAATACTTTATTTCACATTGCTCCAGTCCACTTATCAACATTTAACATCAGTTTCCCATGCTGGCACGGGTTGGATAGCTTGACAGCAACTGGCAAGGCCAGGGGCTGGCACCAGGTTTTATCAAGAATGAGTTGTACCTGTATTTCAAAGGGACAGCCTTGTCACATTGTGTCATGCTGAATCTCCATGAGGACTACATTAAAATTATGCAACTGTGGAGTACTTAGCCACTTGCACATTAAATTTCATGAGCAGAATGTTTCGTTGATAAGATCAACTGGAACTCATAACTGGAGTGCCAGTTAAGACCTAGTAAGTAGGGGAAAGAGGTAAACAATGTTGCTCTCACTAGTCACAGTCTGCATAAGTCACGATCCCTTCCTTCAGACCAAACCAAAACTGAGAATAGTTCTTCCGATATGCTTAACTAGATTAAAAAATAAATAAGTTGCTGGTTCAGATAAGAAAAGGACCGAAGTTGTAAACCAGTCACATCAGTTATGAATTTTTTAGCATTTATACTGGTCCAAATATTTTGTTTTATGGTCAAGCCAGTCAGATCCAGCGTCTCACACCTACCCAGTAATGTCATTCTAAAAATAATTGCATCATTGAAATATCAGAGCTATGAGATAATGCATGGTGAATTCAAAACAGAATAAATAAGCATTACATTTGACAGAGTAACCTGAATGCTAAAGGGTTAACTGAACCATAACTTTATATAAAAGTAATTCTAAGTAGACAAGCAAGCTCACTTGCTATGCTGGGAAAACTTTATAAGACTGGATTTGCTTCTGGCAAGATGTTGTAGAACATGATTGATGATAGCATTTTCAAAACAATTAAGGATTGAGGTTAATCAAAATTCTATATATATTTGAGAGGGTTAATAAAGTTTGTTGATTAGCCAACTTAAATCATAAAATATATAACCATGCAACAAACTTCTACTCCTTAAAATAACTGGCCATTATTACTATTGTTAAGGCAGTGAGCTGGTAGAATCATTAGCACACCAGGCAAAATGCTTAGTGGCATTTCGTCTGTCTAAGTTCTGAGGTCAACTTCGTCTTTTATTCTTTCGTAGTTGATAAAATAAGTATCAGCTGTGCACTGAAGTTGATGTAATCGACTTATCCCATCCTCTGAAATTGCTGGTCTTGTGCTAGAACCTGAAACCATTATTATTACTATTATTAAGGCAGTGGGCAGCAGAATCACCAGTGTCAGACAAAAATACTCAGCAGTATTTCTGCTGGCTCTTTATGATCAGAGTTCAAATACCTCTGAGGTCAACTTTGCCCTTCATTTTTTTTTTGAGCGGGGGTGGGGGGTGTCAATAAAATAAGTACCAGTTAAGCACTGAAGTTGATGGAATTGACTAACCCCTCCCGTCAAAATTTTAGGCCTTGTACCTATAGTAGAAAGAATTATCTTAATTTGTGATATCACTATCAGGTCTGCAAGGGTGGTGCAGATGGTTATGTGCTGAGCGATAATTAATTTTGTTAATAATTGAATTCAAATCCTGCCAGTCAGCTTTGACATTGCATTTTATTCCACCGTTGATCTGCAAGAAATATTTACAATATGCAGTTCAATAGACTAGAGCTGCTCCAACATCATGTGCGAGTAGGTACAAATTATGTCATGCAATTGACATGTATACAGGGTTAAGGGGGCCACCAACCAATTAAGTACACCAAAACCCAGGTAACATAGTGAGCAGAGAAAACAAGCTTTATTTGCTTAGCATATAGGATTAACTCAGTACAAGATAATTCTGTAGCAAGTAATATATTTAGGGAAGTCCCCCTCCCCACAGCATACAAGACTTGCCTGAGGTAGAGAAAAAGAAAGTGATACTATGAAGAGGTGATATTGGATAACAGACATTGCAGTAAATTTGTAGACATGAAAATAAGATTAACATTTCTTTTAAAAGAAAAGTAAGAGATTAAAACTGAAACCAGGCAAAAGGAACAGATTAACTGAAATATAAAATTAGAACAATGACTATATGACAATAAACACTTAAGGTTTCTAAATGCTAGACATTGTTGTAATTCATTGTAAGTTTAAATGCAATAAATTTACTTTCCTTCTTCATCATCATCGTTTAACATCCGCTTTCCATGCTAGCATGGGTTGGATGATTTGACTGAGGACTGGTGAACCAGGTTGCTATACCAGGCTCCAATGTGATTTGGCAGAATTTCTACAGCTGGATGCCCTTCCCAACGCCAACCACTCCGAGAGTGTAGTGGGTGCTTTTAAGTGCCACCGGTACGAAGGCCAGTCAGGCGGTACTGTCAACGGCCATGCTTGAAATGGTGTATTTTACGTGCCACCTGCACAGGAGCCAGTCCAGCGGCACTGGCAACGATCTTGCTCGAATGTCTTTTCACGTGCCAGGAAGGCGACATTGGTAACGACCACGCTCAAATGGTGTTATTTACGTGCCACCGGCACGGAAGCCAGTCAGCTGCTCTGGCAACCATCACGCTTGGACGGTGCACTTAGTGCTCCACTGGTACAGGTGCCATCACGATTTTGTTTTCCCCAACAGATCTTCGCAAGCCGAGTTTAGTGTTCAATGAAAGAGACGTTGGCATGGGTAACAGGCAGACATATGTGGTTTAGAAACCTGCTTTCCAACAAAGTGGTTCTGAGTTTGATCCTACTGTGCAACAGTTCAGACATCTACTGTAGGTTTCATCATCATTGAATGTCTATGCTGGTATGGGTTGAATGGTTCAAGCCAGAGGACTGTACAAAACAACTATGTCTGTTTTGATATGGTTTCTACCAATTGATGCCCTTCCTAACCACTTTATAGTGTACTGGGTGCATTTTATGTGGCACCGGCACTAGCGAAACCATCAAGTCACTTGCAAGACAAGACCATACAACTGAGAAGGGAGTAGTAATAGAGTGGGTAGTTTTACACCAGGTGAAAGGTTAAAGTATGATAGGAGTTAAAACAAGTCTTGCAGTCAAGGAGATACATTGCTACCCCAGTTTGAAAAAAAAGGTGGTGAAGATGTGTCAGGGTGAATTTCGAAGGCAGAAACAGTGTAGAAGCCTGTCGCACGTTTGTATGTGTGTGTGTTTCTTTATAGTTTGCATGAAGCATTGTCTGATATAGAGGTTTTAAATTTTCTTTTAAAGCCAAAACAATGCAAGTTATAAGAAATAAGTTGAAGGTTTGTACTTTTGTATTAATATATTTCAGGATTAGGACCCCTTCTTGAAATCTTCGGGAAAATGTGAGCTGACTACTCTGATCGAGTGAGTGAGTGAGTGAGTGAGTTGTGTGTGCATATACGGCCAGCTTTTCATGTGCAGGGTAGCATTGCCATAGTAGCCAATCAGCTGCATGCAACTTGGTTCTCTTAACTCATTACCTACTAGTGATCTCATATGAGATCACTTAAAAATTACAAATTTCATAATTATCTGTCAATATTTACACATATCTAACCTTTTTGCTATATCTACTAGGTATATTTCTCTGATATTCAAATGAGGTTTGCTAATTTTTCACCCAATATCTCGCTTATTTCTATTTAAAATGTTATTTTGATCATTCCAGCGCGTTTCTAAGGCTGTTTTAAGCTAGAAATTTAAGTTTCATAAAAGAATTCCAGTTAATAGAATTATGGGAGGTAATGGATTAATGTGGGTTGATCTTAAGATGGTTTCTTTTATTCTAAGAACCCAATCTTTCATTTTGTGGCTTCCATGAAAACCTGGACCTCTCGGGTGTGACATGAAGCAAATAATTTCAATCTTAATATCCAAACCTTACAAACAGTATTTGATGAGAAACAAGGAAATAACAAGCATCAGAAACAAAGGACTGTGTAATACACCCACACAAATCACTATTGCTCTGCCAAATAGTTTGAAATACTATAATTTTTATAGCTTTATACTGTAGGTTTTGGTTCTTATGTTCACTCACCATTTTTAATAATGGGAAAAATCTCAAGTCAACTCACATTGTAAATGGGTTATATTTTGAAACAAAAATTTCTAAAAAGTGGCAGCCACCTGAGGTAAATAAACAAACTTCTGGAGTATTGAAGAATGAGAATATTCCTATTTTTCCATGATAATTTTGGTAGTTACAGTCCTTTGTTATATGCTTGCATAATGAAGAGAAAACTGTCAGGCTTATGTATGAAATTTTCTTTACTGTTTTTATAGCTGGATACCCATCCTACAACAAATCATTTAGAGAATGAACTTACTGCATTTTCTCATATCCTGACAACACTAGAGAGTTTGTCACGACTGAAATCTACCCTCTTATATATCAGTTTTAATGAGTGTCTTCTAGGCAGGTTGGCTTCACAAGTCCACATGTATGTGTGTACAGATATATATATTCTCAAATTACGAACATAAAGTACTTATTCTATTGACACCTATACATTTAATAGACAATTTCAGGAGATGCAACTTAATGCACTGGTTTATACTTGTGAACAAAATGAAAGGATTTTGCAAATGTGGTAATTCTTTATTAAAGTCCCGAATTCACCTTAGCAAAAGGCAGCAATTATTCTGCCTTGTTACTTTAATGCATTTTCATAGCCAAAATGCACTTTTTGCCCTCAACTCTTTACTCACCAACTTCAAAGAATCATGAACTAGTGTCTGGTACATACATACAATAGATATATATATATATATAT
>NC_068991.1:53162343-53178567 GCF_001194135.2 Octopus bimaculoides
TATATATATATATATATATATATATATACATACATATATATATATGTCATCATTTTAACATCCGCTTTTCCATGCTTGCTTGGGTTTGATGAAGTTTATGAACAGAAGCCCTTCCTGTCACTAATCCTTATTTGTTTCTAAACAAGGTAATATTTCCCTATGGCCAGACATGCTTTTGCAGAAACTTGCAATAAATACCATTCATTTACAACAAAAACACAATCCCTTCTACTATAGGTACAAGACCTAAAATTTTAGAGGAGAGGACTAATCAATTACATCGACCCTAGTACTTGACTGGTACTTATTTTATTGAACCTGAAAGGATGAAAGGCAAAGTTGACTTAGACAGAAGAAATGGACACATACAGGGTAAATTTCTTTCAGTTTCCATCAACCAAATACACTTACAAGGCGTTGGTTGCCCAGTGCTATAAAAGACACTTGCCTAAGGTGTTCTGCAGTGAGACTAAACCTGAAACCATGTGGCTAGGGAGCAAACTTAACTATCATTGTGTGATATAAGCAAACTTATACCAGACAATGAGATTTTTTATTTATTTATATAGATATATATATATATATATATATATATATATATATATGCATACATATACACACACACACACACACATACATACATGCATGTATGTATGTATGCATACACACCCAGAACCATGCTAATAGCTTAAGAATGAAATTTAAGACTTCTTGGTTTTGTGAATCGATTTTGATAAAACTCTTCCCAGCTGGTTTGCACATTATGGCAACACCATTGGTATCTTTTCATTATTCTATGTAAAGTCCTTTTTTATTTCAGATTCTTCAGTTTTTGGGTGAACCACACTAATAGTGTCTCTCCTCTCTAAGAGCAATGGGGCATGGAAAAGGCCTTAACGATGAAAAGTCTGTCATCATCAAGCAAAAGTGATAAAAGCACCTCTCTTCATGTCATTGCGGAGAAATTAGGTTGCCATGTAGATAGGGTTAGACGATTCCTGAAAGGCCCTCCACCAAGGAAGAAATGATCCGATTCTGGCACCTCCAAGACTGTGACAGCTAGGAATATTGGCCACAAGTTATGTGGGAAACCTGGACAAGCAAGCAAAACCATTTTCACCATCTCTAGACTTCAAAACCACTAGAAATCACATCCATGGTTTCCGAGCAAGAACCTCTGGAACTGCCTCCAACACCCCATCACAAGAGTTTAAGGCTTCAATGGGCCCAAAAGTACATGATGTTAGTTGTGTTTTGTTCACTGATGAAACCAGAGCAACCCTTGACAGACCTGATGGTTGGGTCTATTTTGGAGATGAGTGTCACCAACTTTTACATGAACAGCAGGGTGGAGGAGTCATGTGGGCTGGTTATCATTAGGGACAGACTTGTTGGCCCAGTCAGGGTGCCTGAAGGGGTTAAAGTGACCACAGTTGCCTACTGCAGTCTCCTGAAGGAGATCTTGGATTCCTGGCTAGATGACATACTGCTGTTACTTCTAAGGAATCTCATATTCAAGCATGACAACGCTCCCTCCCCACTCAGCTAGGACCACCTAAACACTACTAGGGTCTTACAGCATATGATGTGAAAGGCTGATGGTGTAATTGCCAGCATCTCCAGATTGCAACCCTATCGAAAATCTTTGGTCCATCATTAAGCAAGACGTTTATGCTGATGGACGCCAATTTATATCAAAAGATGTCTTATGAGCAACCATCAAAGCTGCAGCAGACGCGGTCTAACCAGATACTATTAAGAAATTGACAGATTCCATGACTAATAGGGTTTTTGAAGTTATCCATCGAAATGGCGCTCTTGTGGCTATATAATTCATTATGTCAGTAAATGTTATAATATTATGGTTATCCGTTAAATATATACTCCAACACTACTCCTTATATCCCACCTCCACACGCATGCACACATGCCAATCATAACTCGTACACTGTTCACTTTCCTGTACTATGTACTGTATATGCACTTTTGAGAAGTTGCAGTGCACCTGAGCACTATAAACAATTTCATTATTATTATAAGCTATTTTCATTCAAAAGCTATTAGTGTTGTTCACCCAAAAACTGAAGAATCTGAAAATAAAACTAAAAAAATAAGGACATTACACAGAATAATGAAAACATAATGGTGCTGCCATAGTGTGCAAACCAGCTGGGAAATGTTTTATCAAAATTGATTCACAGAAAACTGAGAAATCCTAAATTTCACTCCTAAGCTATTAGCGTGGTTCTGGGTAGACACACACACACACACACACAAACATGAAAACCAACAATTTCGTAAATACGAACAATTTACCTGATTTGTCCCCCCCCCCAGTTGACAAACTTAAAGAGAAAATGTAAAGATAAAATTTAAAAACATTTTATTTTGTATACATATAAAGACATTTGAGGTGTTTAAATTTAAAAAAAATTTAAATATAGGGCAAGAGAGAGAATGAGTTTTTGTGTGTGTGTGTGTGTGTGTTAAGGATGGTATGATTGTACATACCAATTACAAAACAATTGCTTAATTAGCATAGGGAAATGAGAAAGTCTAAAAAAATTTTTTTTTTACAATGTTGAACTTTTAGAGGAATTGGTGCATATGCTGAAACGTGAACAATATTATAGTGATAATAGTCATTACCTAAAAACTGTTTTTTAAAAATTTTTATTAAGTACTGCATATTTCCAACCAATCCATCAAGAATTTAATCTTCTGGCAGGAATAAATCAGTTTTTAGTAATCCTAAAATGTAATAATGGATTAGTGGACGTTAACAAAAATGACAATTCACTTGAAAGACTTTAGGTCAGAAGCTTATAAAAAAATAACGGACAGTAATTAAAAGAAAATTTATGTCCAGAAATGATAGGTTGAATTAGAAATTATTTTAGTGGATATTAAATAGAAAGGCAAAAGCAGATATTGTCAGAGAGGCTGTACAATTTGAACAACCAATGGTACATGGGGTGGAGAAAGTATTAAAGAGTAGACAATGATTAAATAGTATTCATGAAATACTTTGTGTGTATATATATTTTATACACACACACAATCATTTAAACACTCTGTCCAACAAAACTTAAACATTATCCATGTACCTTTCTGCAAGTATGATACTCAGGGTTTAAAAAAATTATGCTTGTATGCGTGTATGTGGTTGTGTGTATGTGTGCATATATGCATAAATAATTCAAAGGAGACTAGCTAAGTGTCACAGCATATATTTTTCCATTTTTATATTTTATTTTTTTAAATATTCTGAAACAAGACTTTTTGATTCTTTATTTTAGGGTGTCCAAGGAAATCTTCCTAGAAAGTATGGCAATTACTTAGATTAATCATACTACATCCCAGAATTCGTTTTACCATTATTTTAGAATACCATGCCCTGAGTTTATTCGGTCTGATATATATGTATATATATATATATATATATATATATATATATATATATATATATATATATACATACAAGGTTTGTAGGTTCCACTAGTTCAGAGAAACACTCTGGAAAGTTTATAAAGCAAAATACTCATAATGAGCAATGTGTTATGTTAATTATTTCGAACATGTTTTCTTTGAGTAGAGATGAACCTGTAGTTGGCATCACACAATTTATTGAAAATCTTCAAACACCAATATAAGTTAAATTCTTTCAGAGAAATAATGATATATAATTGTTCGTCTGGAAGTGTATATAATTTTGTCCTTTACAGTTGTATAATTTACAAGATTCTTTTGTTAACATGATTTCTTTGTTTCATAGTCACAGAATCTAAAAGATTTACCATTATCAAATATAGCATTTGTTCCAGTGTATTCACTGTTATGACTTTTGATTCTCAATAGTTATACAATCCAGTCAACCTTCAAAATATTCAGCAACTGGTAGGTGTTGCTTTGTAATTCATAACAGCCCAATAGTAATGTAGATAACGTTTTAGGTAGGTAATGATGGTAATATACACACATATGTATCTGGGGTGTTTCACTGATGCTTGGTAGAGAAACTGCAGTAAAAGCAACACAGTTGCCGTAAGGACCAACATTAAAAGAAAAACTGAAAGAGAGAAATCAAAGAAAAATGTTAATATTTTACAAAAATATATTTGCAACTGGAAAATAAACCGAGAAAAATTAATTCGTATAGCATTGTTACAGTGTTCAATATATTAGTACACAAACATACAATTTACTACTATTTAATCTCTGCTATATTGAAATCAAATCTTTCGGATTTTAAATCATGTACATAGAAAATATCAGAATGCCTGTTACTAAAATAAGTTAGCATTAGGGGTGTTTTATCATACACTACTGTAGAATATTTGAATTAATCCCTTAAAATTTTAAGTTAAAATACTTTAAACTATATGTTTATATAAGCTCATTTCAATACATTCAAATAGGTATGATATAAAATAATCCAGTCCCCAAAAATATGTCATGTCTCCACATCCTTAGTTCAAATTCAGCCAAGATGAAGTTTGTTTTTTATTCTCCATGCTAACTGAAACAAAATCAAACAAAAACCTAATTCAGTTTATTTGATTATATAAAGTGGGACCAACCTCTGTCAATGTAATTCATACATTTGTTACTTTTGACTGACATAAAATATGAGAATTTATTTCAATCACCCAAGTAGAAGAGGTGCAATTTCTTGAGACATAGCCAAAGATACTGAATTTATTACTGTAAAGGATTGGTACCAGACAGTAAGTATAGCAAGGGTTTTGGCCACCTGCTTTCTTAAACCTAACATACCTTCAATTACATTTAATAAGTGACTGCCCTGTGTAGTCTGCATGCCCCATTAGAGCTATCATATCAAAGACAATGACTCAATAGCAAGTAATCACATGAATAAAAATAGCTCATGACAGAGTGTCACTGAGTTAATCTAATTAGTGCTGAGATGGTATTAGGATAAAATGATGGAAAAAATAGCAAGAGTTGTTTGCACTGCTGCTGGTAAAAATGGTTGATTGTATCACATATGAAGTATACGAGATGAGATGAATGTAATGTTGTATAATGAGATAGGCTTTGAGAGAGAAAGAGGTCTCAAATAGGATTCAACGAAAGTGTTAAATGGTAAGTTGCCCGAAATGGGGAACATACATGATCCAAGAGAGGAATCTCAAATATTCACCAATGTACACATGTTTCTAAGTATGTTCCTGTTATAAGAAGGACTGAAAAATAATGGAGTAAAAAGTTGTATGTTTGCCAACAATGGAAGTATTCATGATGACATGGTATGTTAGACCTTTCCTTTCACTCAGAATGGAGATACTGAAATGGCAAATCAAATATCAAGTTTTTCTACCACTATCTAGGAAATGGTCAACACAATATTCTTCATAATTACTTTTAAATATCTTCTGACAAAAATGTGAAAATAAAATGAACTATGAAAAACCAAATTTATTTCACACTATGCTAATCAACATGTAATTTTAACATTTGTCTCTGAACAGAGACATTGGAAATATCCTGTAATGGAGAAATAATAACCTAATCTTGAAAAACCTCTTTAAAATATTTATAATCGATGACCTTTCAGTTTTACTACATAGCCAAGAATAATCCTGATAAGCTGGATTTCCTCAACACATGCAGTAAATAAATACATTGGTGTTAATGTTGACCATATACTAGACAAAATACTACATTGGTCTATTGCTTATATAGACCAGCAATAACATACTATGCAAAAATAAAATTATTAGCAAAACCTCAAACACAGTACACCCTCTTTGATCTCTAGCATTTGTATAACAGCCTATGCTTTTCTCTACTCACAAATTGCAGCCAACCCAAAGCTGCCTTGAATTTCTCAACCTCAGAAGAGCAGAACTTTTGATACTTTGAGCAAAAACATTTTAAATTCAAAAGATTAGTGAATTACAGCCAATCTTTCATACAGTTTATCAAGCAACAAGTTTGTAAATGAAAATGATCATTTTTCACATGTGATACACATCCATATAACTGTGTGGCCAATACAAAATAGTGCAACTAGGAGAGAAAAGACGATCTAAACCCAAATGAAACATTTCAATTTATCACCTCTCTATTACTTTCACCGTGGAGGTGCAATGGCCCAGTGGTTAGGGTAGCGGACTCATGGTCATAGGATTGCGGTTTCGATTCCCAGACCGGGCGTTGTGAGTGTTTATTGAGCGAAAACACCTAAAGCTCCACGAGGCTCCGGCAGGGGATGGTGGCGAATCCTGCTGTACTCTTTCACCACAACTTTCTCACTCTTACTTCCTGTTTCTGTTGTGCCTGTAATTCAGAGGGTCAGCCTTGTCACACTGTCACGCTGAATATCCCTGAGAACTACGTTAAGGGTACACGTGTCTGTGGAGTGCTCAGCCACTTGCACGTTAATTTCACGAGCAGGCTGTTCCGTTGATCAGATCAATTGGAACCCTCGACGTTGTAAGCGACGGAGTGCAACAACATTACTTTCACCACTGCCCACCCTTTCTGCAACTGAAACTGAACATTTCCTTTAGAGATCCATTCACTTGGATTTCTCATTCCTACTCTACTCCATGTAGAAATTTAGTGAACGAGACTCGTATCATTTCTCATTTTATTTGTAGATTTTCTATAGAATAACACTGCTAACACAAAAGTAGGATGCAGGATTGATTATAAACCTTTAATATATTTAGTAGTATACTATGGTTGCAAAACAAAATACTGTGTCCCTACCAGCAATTAATATTTACGCAACAGTTGCCAGGAATATATTTAATATGTAAATTGGTCTATCCAACAGTGTTGCACCGCTAAACTTAGTGGCTATTTAAGTAATGTATTTGTAGATAATTAAAGGGTTGGATGTGGTGCTGAAGGAGCATAAACTCCTGAAATATGCATATATACCCATTATTTTTCTATCTCTGGTCACATTGCTTACATAGACATATTCACATATGAAATGTAGACAGCATGAACTTATAAATCGTTAATATACATGGTAGTATATTATGGTTGTTAAACAAAATATAGTGTCTCTACCAGCGATTAACATTATTCCTCAATCTTGGAAGGGTTTTAAAAAAAAGCAATGGAAACTGCTCTTGCTGTGAATTAATAGACAAATATACATTTACAAATTATTATGAATAAATAATTAACCAAATGACAAAAAAAAATCTTTGATGGTTTAATGAAATAAGGAATGTTAAAATGTGCTGAAGTCTGAGTTATATCTAACCTCACCCAAACAATCAATTGTCCACACATAAATCACAGATACTCTCTATTGTAAAACAGATTGAGCAAAATGGAACTAGTGTTGCAATGAATCCTGAAGGTTTTCAGGTCTTTAATGAAATTTAAAAAAAACAACAAATAGTAAATCTAATAAGTATGTCTAATAAAACAATTTCAGTTCTGAAACACTTTAATCCTAAAATGTAATCAATTTGTAGAAAGTGGAAGCAGGATTTCATGATGTAAAGATTATAAACTTGCTGTATAGTTTTCTAGAACAAAAGCAAGCAAGCTTATTTAAGATAAATGTTGGAAAACAAATCTAAGTATAGTAACAATATATATACTGAAAACTAAGTCAGTTTGGAATGGAATTATATTCATCACCGATAGGATTGTAGTCTCAGTAGCTGATATATTGGTTATTCACAAGAACATATTAAAACGGTAAAAACTCATGGACCAAGTCATGAAATATGAGGAGAGTAACCAAAAATTTTAATGTGACACCATATAGCTTGGAAGTTTCAACACAAAATATTCTATGCCATTTGCTAAAGAGCTGCAGAAAATGGACTTGAAAAAACAAATACATTTATCTTGTGGAACCGGTTTATGTCTAGCTTTGTGAAAGTTCTTTCTATATGATTTATAGGCACAGGCATAGCTGTGTGGTACGAAATTTGCCTCCCAGTCACATGGTTCTTGGTTCAGTCCCACTGCATGGGACCTTGGGCAGATGTTTTCTATAGCCTTGGGTCAACCACACCCATGAGTGGATTTGATAGAAACTGGAAAAACCTGTATGTGTGTGCGTGTGTGTGTGCGTGTGTGTAGTGAACATCCCCCATAACTTAGTGGTTAGGGAAAAGACTGATAGAATAAATACCAGGCTCATAAAATATGATTTATATAACCTCTTACAGAATGGGGTAACAAGAAACACTAATAAAGTATGAAAAACTATTGCCACTGACTGTCTTTTAACAGAAGCCAATTGGTCATAACAATGGAATGGAAAAAAAGTGGACAAAACTACTAAGGAAAAGAAAGCTGTCCAGTACTATGAAAAATGCAGATTATTTGATATATAGGAATTATCGTGACATCTGAATTATGCAGTCCATTCATGTTTAAATGTATTAGGTGCAATGTTTGGTTAACATATTTTAACAAGGAGTATAGACTGCACTGATGATTCATTGGTAGTTTAGCTAAAGTGATTATTTAGGAAATAACCAGTTCAGACAGTGCATGGATTAGTTAACTATAATAATGTACTGGGACATAACTAGTCAAAAATACCAGTTATTTAGTTCCCCAAATCAGCAATGATGATCCTTTTACATTAGGCAGTGTGCATCACAACTACATTATTATTCAACATATCCTTTCAGACAGTAGTAGAGTATAATTAGAGAGTGATTCAATTTATCAGTTGAGACACTTTTGTTGCTTCATTACATTAACAAGTTAACTTGGGTCAAACACTGAAGAAAGTACATCAAAATATTTTATATAAAATTATGTTCTCACAACTAAATTGTATCAATCTAAAAGTGTAGCACTTGGAAGTCGTAATTTCTGAAGTATTACAAACATTTTCAGAATAGAAATATTTTAAAGAGGTAAAATATGCAACCAGTGTAATGCTTAAGTAACAATGTACGAAATCAATAAAATCTGTAGACAATATCATTTACTATCTATCTTTCATGCAGGAGAGCTGTACCAGGCTCCAACTGTCTGTTCTGGCATGGTTTCTACAGTTGAATGTCCTTCCTAACACTAACTGCTTTACAGAGTTTACTGGGTGCCTTTTATGTGGAACTATCACCGGTGCTTAAAGAGAAAATTCATATTTTAAGTGAACTGTTACTCATTTTTATTAGTCAATTTTTTCAATTAAAGTGATTTATTAAAGATAATTGAAATTGTAAATTCATTCTGAAACTAAATTTTGGAAAACAGTCATTGTTATTGAACACTCATATACAAGGTTAATTATTGATAATTACACAGACAAAAACTCCATATATATTTTCTAACTATCATGATTATGTAAACGCTACAATTAAAGTTATATTCCTTGTGTACCTTATTTTACAGGATATCAAACCTTTGATCCAATATTAACTCTCAAATTATTAAATGAAATTCCCTTGAAAGGTTTCACTTACTGAGATGAATTTTTACTTCCCATATCTTCTATCCAAAGGATCACTTCACCCAACTGTCATCCTCCATACATATCACATATCCTAACCACACTAATCCAATTCCCTTTTTTTTTTTTTTTTTACTCAATTCTTCCTGAAGCTCGTTTGTATTTTATCATCCATACATGCTAACATCAACCAACCAACAGAATGTGCTCACCTCATTTTTTTCCAGCTTCAGCACATCTTCCACATTCAACTGTCCACAAGCAACATACAATTTTATTCTTCAGTTGCACAGAGAATTCCTTTTCCCATTACTTTTACTCTGGATACTATGCTTTCAGAACTACAAACACTAATAATTAGGACCCGAAATAACAAACGACTTCGAGGGACCCTTGTGAGAATTTATTTCAAAGGTGCTCTTCTTGCTAACAACTCCTATACAAAGCTTTTTTCAGTTTGTTAGCACACAACACTATACTGGGTGCACCCAAATAGAATTCTTTCAGTAACCAGCACATTTCTGTCGAGTCCTCTTGAATTTTTTCCTGCTAATTAAAAAAGGATTTTCTTTCCTAGGTTTATTTAAACTCTTCAATGTTTGGAATTTGATCTTTAAGTCTTTAATATCTACCATAACAGCAGTCTTCAGACTTTACTGTTATGTATGGCCTGGAGAACTGTAATAACTCCTTACTGATCTCATTGCTAACTCCCACCTTAGTTGATGGAAACTCTATGCAATAGCTTGCATACACTCACAAGCCATACCTCAACACCCAATTTTCACAGTGACCACTAGACTAGAAGGCAAGGTTTTCTCCAGATCAACAGATATTTCTATTTCTTTATCTTTGTAGCAGTCATAGGGTACGTCTCTATACAACCTGTTTGGCAATGCAAATGTCTAGGAAGTGTCCTATATCACTGAATAATTCAGCATTTCAGCGACTATCCTGACTAGCTATTTCCCCTGTCTAATACCGATGTAATTAGAGGTGGAAATTGTGAAAATATTTACAACTAAGTGACTTGCATCTTCACAGAAAATATAAAGAGGTGCCAGACTGTACTCGTCAGACCCATGATTAAAATACTCCATTCATGACCATCCCACTTCAGACACATTGTGTCAAGAACTGCATTAATTCCGTGTGTTAAAATGGCAGTGAGATGGGGTTGCTTTTTCTAGCAGGACTTGCAACCATTTATTGGTTTGTGTAAATACTAGTGATTAAAATAAATATAAACTCAATTTATAACAAATTAAATGAAGGGATCTTCAGTTGGTTTCAATGAGGATATTCCAATGATTTAATTAGTTGAAAGAATTATAATATACGTGACTGAGTATTCCAAGATATGTATATCTTTAAATGTAATCCTCAGGCAGAATTAGTATGCCAGTGTTTGACAAAATTGGTCCTGTGAATTAGATACAAGACATGATAGGCTTTCAGAGTTTTCAATTTTCATTCACAGGGTTTGAATAAGCTTGAGGTTATAGTAAGAAGACACTTGCCTAAGGTACCATGCAGTGGAATCAAACCCAGGACCTCAAGATTGCAATGCCAACTCCTTAACCACTCAGCCATACCAGCATCCAAATATAAGGTTTATCCACTAATGGGAATGTTAGGTGAAAAAGGTAAGATTGAGTGATGGTCTTGTGAAAACTAACATTAAAAGTGATGTTTAATGCAGCAGATTTTAACTATAGTATTGTTAAACAGCAATAAATATAGATGTGAACAAGGTTTTTGGAATTTAAAAAAAAACAAAGAGAAACCTTTTGCAATTAATTGATCACTGAGACCAGGAACCACATTAATAAATCTGATAGAAATGGTGCACAGTTTATAAATAAAGTGAAACTCAAGTAGAATGCTACAACCAACAGATTTTTGAAAAGAACTTCAAGTTAAGGAGAATAAAACATCTTTGAGAATCTGTGGTCCCAGAGAATAAATCAAGAAACCACATAATTGTGCAAAATGTTTTAAGATATTTCAATTCACCTCCACTTAGTCATTCAAGTCTACATTAATTCTGCTATCTGTGTGTGTATACAAAGACACACACACTTTTCCTCACTTATTCTGCCACTCCATACACGCACCTCCCTCCACATTTATTCCGCTACTCCATACACGTACATCACTCCTCATTTATTCCGCTACTCCATATGTACATCCCTCCTCACTCATTACTGCTAAACAACTACACAATCTTCAGGGATATTAATTATATGAAAAGGTAATAGCTTTAACTTTTTATGCTCATATCACAAACCTCACCCATAACAAAGTTGTTCTTTAAAAGATTATGGAAGATCATATGACTTACTGTTGCCTTCTGCAACTAACTAGACGAAGTAGCTAGTGGTTAGGGTGGTGTCGATTCCTGGACCTGACAATGCATTGTGTTGTTGGGCAAAACACTTCATTTCAAATTGTTCTAGTTCACTCAACTGCAACTGAGGAACCCTGCAACAAACTAGCACCTCATTCAGGAGGCAATCTTATGATCTTGGTCACCTATACAACATGGAAACCAGGTAATGGCCTCATGCGTCCAGGTACTCAAGATAGTTATGTTCAGGGGTTGATATTTACAGCAGCTAACCAGCATCTTTGTACAGTAAGTTTTTAAATATTGGAGATCTTCAACCTCCCCCACCACCACCACTCCCACAGACATTTAATTCTGAACACTTGTTACTTGAAAGACTAGAACAAGAGTATTTGCAACAAAATTGGTGGAAGCTCAATTCTTCCACAAATCAAGTTTATCTTGTATTTGGCCTCATTTAAGCTACAATTGTAGATAGTAAAGTTATGTTATTGAAATACCTTTTCCAATGTTAAGAATACAAAAAACTCCAGTACAGACTAAGCTAATTCAAACAAATTTAATCACCATGGCTCAAAGTCTTAAAAACCTCAACTAGCTATTTGCAGTAAAATTGTTATATAATGAAGATTAAGGTTGCTCAGCTATTGATAGTTACAGCAACATTCATAGTTTAATTTTTCTTTCATTAGTTATGGAAAGAAATTTAATAGCAAGTCATCAAATCAACCACTTGATAACTGACCTATTTAAAATTTGACAAATTTAGACATGTTTATACTTTGTTTTCTTATAGACTAATATGGGTTGTGCAGGTATTACTGTGTGGTTCTGGATCTGACCCAACCTTCACTGCAGATTACCCGTCACTCAGGTTACACAATCTGTCAACAATTGCGGATGAGCCTTCCAGGCATTTGAAAAAGAAATGGAAAAAATGTTCATATCAAAAATAAAAAGAAAAGTGAAAACAAATCCAAATTTCTTTTTATTTATCATCTAATATAGTTTAGAAATAATATATTTAAGCTGAAGTCACTTAACTTTTATTCCTACTTGTACAATTCTTTTCTACAAATATAAGCCATAGCATTTACACTTAAAAAATGGAGTGGATGGGAAGAAATGAGGAAAAAAGAAAAAAGGAAAAAACGATAAGCAAATAATCCTTGAAAATAATTTTGATATAGAAATTTTGAGCTGTGAGAAAATAGCACAAGTGAAAACTGAAGTACTTACATTGAATAGCAAATAAAATGAAAGCAACAAAAATGTCTACATTGTCTTCATTAAACAGTAAAAATTTTGAATAGTTTTTCATTAATAACTATTTCCATAAAAACAAAAAGGAAAAAAATCTGCGGATAGAAGAGATTCGACTTGAAAAGAGGCAATAAGCAGGTAGCTGACAAAGTGTATTACACGTCACAGCAGACAAGAGACAGTACATACCCAGATATAGTTTACTTTGGATGTTTAAATGCACCTGAACGACGGAAGGAACAGCAGGTTTGAGGCATCTGACAAAAAGTAATTAAGAACCTTCAAGAATGTGAAAAGAGACAAGGGTAGGCAATGATTGCTACAAAATATGCCTCATATTAACCAAAGCCTGTGGTATTGTTTTAATAATACCAGCGTAAAAAAAAAAAAAAAAAAAAAAAAAACTAAAAATTGGTAATGATTAAGGATTAGTGGCAGCAAATGAACACAAAATGTGCAGTGGATCCATCAACTTAGAATAAATCTGAAGAACTGATTTTGAAACTTACAATAAAAATTTGAACAGATTTTCAAAACAGCTACAATAAATATATACACAATTTAATGGAAAATATTTATTCCAGCCAATTTAGAAGGTAGTAACAAAAACACTGATGACAGAAATTCTGTATAACATTTAACAGATTTTTAATAAAAACTGATATAACTAAAATACTTGAATTGCTAAGTCATAGCAAGTTATCCAGGCTAACATTTAAGTCATATCAATTTTACTCTACAAACCAAGTAAAAAAAAAAAGTGGTCAGAAGTACAATATTTCCAATTGACAATTGAGTTCTAATTCTCAATTACAAATATTGCAATCATAGAAATAGTCTTTTAAAAACTTGCATTGAGAGAAAGAGATATGCGGGGAAGCAGGTATTGTATTTATATCAACATTTAATATATTTACACACAGACATAATTACATATATAATCATATGTATACATGCATAAATATAATTACATAGAAACATGTACAAATATATACACACACACACACACACACACACACGTACATATATTCACACACATACAAAAAATACATATACATATGTATATAAAGTATGCATGTAGATATATGAACATAAGTAAATATGTACATACACATTGACGAGTTGGACAAAATAACAGAAACATTTTATTCTATTGGTAATATGACGAATTCAAAACTGTTCTAGTATATGTGTCCATATGCATTATGCATGCCTTGTACTTCATGACATATGTGATATCCAAAGAGGACAAATTGTTGGAACAGAGAAGGCTGGAGCTTCTGTCACTAAAATTGCTGAATTGTTTAACATTTTAAGAGGTACAGTCTCTTAAAATCATCTTGGCATTCCAAAACCAAGATCAAACCAGATCTGACATGCATAAATCTGGACAGAAAGAAAAACTCAGATAGTGGGAATATGGCAGTAAAAATGACAGCAGAGCCAACCCTGTGTTACCCAAAACCGTTTGTTGTGAGTTCCATAAAGATTTCCCGAATGGCTCAATGGAACAATATCTTTTCCAATGAACCATCATTCACCTCTTTCCTCCCATTTTGAAGCAAATTTTTTTTCTGAAGACTACCCAGATAAGCTTGACTGCATAGCTCCTACTGTGAAGCATAAAAATGCCTCTGTGATGATTTGGACAGCCTTATGGAATTCTCTTGGCTCTTTAGTTATTCTACATGGAAGAATTAATGTCAATAATTATCACAGTATTTTTGGTTGAACGTGTCTATCCAATGGTACAAACATTATTCTCTAATGGCAGCACAATCTTTCAAGGTGATAAAACAATTCACATGGCTAATTTGATATGACGAGTTCAAAAGTGAAGCAGACTATATGGATTAGTTCCTACAATCACCAGATCTCAATATAAATGAACATTTATGGGCATTAGGGAGTTGCTTTTCTCCACCATCATCACTGAAAGAGCCAAAGTAGGTTTTACTAGAATTGCTCAAAATTTCCCCCGGCAACCACTCAGAACCTATAAGAGTCAATTCTCCAAGGTGAGGTGGACCAATTTCATATTAACAAAGCACTTTTAAATTGTTTCCATCAGTGTTGACCAACATCTGTTTATGTATACACACACACACAGTTACTTACATATATAGACAGGATACATATATACATATTGCATATGTACATGCACATACAACTATAGATTTACACATATCTATACACACATATACACATGTATACATACATTCATGCATGCACATAAACATACACCAATATATACAAATACATAAACACAAATACACTACATACACATTGATGTGTATGTAACCATCAAGTTCAGTCCCACTTTGTGGCAACTTGAACAAGTTTCTTCCACTACAATACCAAGCTCAGACAAAGTCTTGTGAGTGGATTATGCTCATACATCCAAATATATAGTATACATATACACATCTATTCAGATATAGACACACACATGCAAACCAAAGTTTATGAGTTACTAAGTTTCAGAAATTAATCCTTTAGCAGTTAAACTGGCTAAGTTGGCCTGAATATTCTGATTTATGTTCAAATTGGCCAGATTTAGCCTCTCACACTACCCCTACATCATTGAAATCTCAAAGCTACAAGATATTGCATGATCAATTCAAAGCAATGTGAAATAAGCATTGCATTTGACAGTAATCTGAATGCTAAAGGGTTAAAGCTTAAATACATTGAGATTTTATATTACTGAGAAGAAAAACAAAACCAAAAAAAAAAAACCCTCACTTTTTCTTGTGATTAATTTCATCTTCAGATAATGAAAAGAATGTGTCTGAAATGTTCTTAGGTGATTCAAAATGTAAATTTCTTGCAAATCATTTAATGTTCATTTTCCATGCCGACATGAGTTGGACAGTTTGACAGGAGCTGCAAGCTAGAAGAGCTGCCCAGGCTCCAATTGTCTGTTTCAGCAGACTTTCTATGGCTGGATTGCCTACCTAATGCCAACCATTTTACAGTGTGCACTGGGTAATTTTTATGTGGCACCAAATTAAGATATCGAATTAAAATCAGTCAGGTAAAATGAAAACAAGAGTTAAACCTAGACACCTTAATGTCCAAGATGAGTTTTTGGTGAGATGAAATATTAAAAAAAATCATTTATATCTACAGTTTCCCTCTCTAATTGCTATGAGGTGACATTCCTGGATATATATATATATATGTATATATATATATA
>NC_068991.1:53178667-53199540 GCF_001194135.2 Octopus bimaculoides
GCAAAGAATGATGTGATTATTGTTATTGTAAATATATATATATATATATATACATACATATATATAGTGTGAAGGCACATAGGTGCATGATTTAATGGTTAGGGTGTTATCTTCACACAAAATCATAGTTTTGATTCCCAGACTGCCAATGTATTGTTTGTGAGCAAGATACTTCATTTCACATTGCTTCAGTCTATGCAGCTGTAAATGGGTAACCCTGCAATGGAATAGCATTCCAATCAAGGGAAATGTTGGCCTGCCTACCAAGTCAGCAGGGTGGCATCATTTGAAAGCGACAACAGTGCAAGGAAGCACATTGTGACATGCAGAGATATAATACAAAATAGGGTTTGAACTAGAAGCCTTTACTTCTAAGGATAACAACACTTGCCCATTAAACATATGTAATGTTATATTTTATGGCTACTTAAATTTATCTTTCAGGAAAGGTAGTCACATTGATCTGATATTAACAGTGAGATAACTGACTAGATTACTATTAAACATCATATACAGAAGTTTCCATTTTTTTTTTCATCAATTACAGAAATTTCCTTCCATAGTAGTATATGTTTTCCTTTCTTGCACCATACGCATTCAACCGTTCCTCACTTAGCTGTTTCTCCTCTCATTAAGATTTCCAAAGTTCCTCTATTCTGACCTTTAGATGCCAACTTTACTGAAAGATAAATTTAAATAATGAGAAAATATAACAATTGTATATGCATCAGTTGCCTAGTGAATAAATGTTATTACTCAATTTAAAGATTAAAGTTCCTAGTTCTAATCCAGTTTGGTAATACATACATGCTCAAGAATAAGACACCTGATAACAGCGAAATATTGAAACCTAAATAAATATTCATTCTTTTCAACAATTAACCTTTCTCAAGGTGAGGTTAATAGTTGGAAAAGCTATTTTATAAAAATGTCTTGGACTATTTAAGTCTTATTTAATAAAAGTCCTCATTTTCATATGGCATGCAAGGGATTGATATGTCAACTTAATATTCATATACATTACAGGTGAAGAATGAATCCATGATGATTGTCATTTCTTTCACATGGAACACAAGTGAAATGACTGAGACTTGAGCTGTACAGTTTCTGGGCTAGCATACCTCAAAATATTAACAGAACAAAACATTGAAAATGTCACTTGTACTAATCAACCACCAAGCACATTCTAACATTTGTCAAATATATAAAAAACAAAACAAAAAAAAAAGGTGCTTGGAAAAGCTCAGGATATAAAGATGAAATGAGAAACACTGATTATGGTAGAGAAATCTGCCTAGAAAAAGAAAATTCCTTCAAAGAAAATTCTTATGGTAGATGGTTTGGATATGATCTCAACGACAATAATATTCAGACATTACACAACATAATTTAAATCCTCATAATTAGAATGGAGATAAAGAACAAACAATTGGTAAATAGACTTCAGTAAATTGAGAAAGAAAAAAAAAAAATACTAGTCCTGTGGACACCAATGATATTCAAGGAGAACACACCATTACTATTTGGGGACAGGGGAGGTGCAGCAGGCTTGTGCAGTATCATGCAGAAAATAGATAAGACAAATAGACACACAATTATTACTAAGCATACTAATAATTTATAAACATAACAGTGAAAGAATGAGTCAACAGACTGACAAGTTTATCTTGATAATGAATGGTCCTACAAGAGTGAAATGATTGGTGAAAAAGTATAAAAATATTAAGATATGAAGGGAAAAACATGAAATATTAAAACTACACAACAAATGTAATTTCAGTTTACTTTAATTTAGAAATATTCCTTCCAAGTAGTGATATTTGGCAAATCAAATATTTTCCTACAATGAATTCCTGATAGCTGACTGAGGATGCAATGAATGATCAAAATAATATGGACACCTAGATCCAACCATGCCAATGACTAGAAATACAAAAATAATGTTTTGAAAACAAACCATTGCAGCCTTTAATCACAACTAATGACCCTGTAGTCTATGTTGTAAAGAGGCCCGAAATAAAACAATAACCCTGGTTACTTCAATGAATTATAATTATTAATGTTTCAACTGTAAATCTAAAGAAACTTATGTATATAGACATGGTAGAAAAAGAGTGGCAATGGTGGTGGTGATATCTAAGCAAATTCACATTGGCTTGCTGAAGTTCATTTAACTATGGGATGAGGGCAGGGTAACTTAAAATTAATTGTATTTGATGGCTTAAAAGAAGCAATAGCATATTAGACATCCCAATTTCAGTAGCACTTACTCAGGAGTAAAATATTTTAGTGCATTAAAGCATGAAGTATAGGCCCAGCTTCTCTATAGGTGGGGGTTTTTTTTTGAGACATTTTCTTTGAGAAAAAGGATCTCAAAAACCATCAAATGCAATACCTACTAGCCAACATGCTTAAGACATTTAGCTGTAATAAATTATGTGACAAATCTGAAAGCATGGATCTAAAATTTATATATCCTGCTGGTAATACATAAAAAGCAACCAATACACTATAAAGTGGCTGGCGTGAGGAAGGGCATCTGGCTGTAGAAACCATGTCAAAACAGACTGTAGAACCTGGTGCAGCTCCTGGACTCACCAGCTCCTGTCAAACCATTCAACCCATGCTAGCATAGAAAACTGAAGTTAAATGAAGATTTCACATTAAACCAAACCTAAAAATATAAGCTTAAATACAACAGGATTTTGTAACATAGTATTCTAAATTAAGCAACTAAGATGTATAAACTAAATATTCTCTCCTGATACATTATAATGTAGGTTGCACAAATTCAAAGCTGAATACAAAATATTTCCAGTGTTTGAAAATCCTAATTTGATTTCTTCAATCAGTCTCATTTCTGAGAAAAATAATTACATTCAATTGTTGTATGACAAGTTCAATGCATTGAAAGAGAGAGAGAGAAAGAGAAGGAACGGCAAAACTTAATTTACATTCAACTAAAAGAATTTTGCTCATTTCCTGTTGACTCCCGGAAGTATGCTATTATAGTTTTATAGTAACAGAACTGATGCAAACCATTGAATCAGAATTGAAAGCTTATAAACATTTGAGCCTGCATTAGATCAACCTCACAATACTATTATTCATAAAAGTTGCTGGCCAGTATTATAGTAGTATACAGTAATAATTTTTAATATGAAACTTCTAGTTTCAAACTCAATCTAGTACTGCCTTAACACATTTCTTAAAAGACTAATTTGGAATCAGTGTCACAATTATTGCACTGTATTTATGATAGAATGTATGGAGGAGATAAATTACCAAATTAATATTTTTTTTAGAGAGAAATCATATGGAAAATATGAAGGTTGTTTAATTTTAAATAAATAAAATATGCCAATATTTTCAATAATTATAGACAATCATAAAAGAAAAAGAAATACAAATAAAAGTTAAAATATTGAAAACAAAAATTCTTTGCAAGATTCTATAATCATCCTAAAATAAATGTTGCCTAAATAACATTCAGCTTATTCAGAAGTCAAATTATATTAGAAACAACTGCATTTAGTTAGTCATGAAAACCAGATAAATTCTTTATTTGGATTTGTTTTATTTTGCAATATTAAATATCATTAAGTCTCTTTTGTCAAACATGATGACCTGATCACTGATATGGCTGTAATAAAACATCAAGTGACCAGGTTACTGATGCAAGATAAAATACAGAAACTTAATACAAATGGTATTACAAAATAAAACAAAAGCCTTTAATATAGGAAGGTGTATGTGTTTTAAAAAGTTTCTCATGACAATACAAGTGCTTCAGTTTGAACACAAACTCTTGGATGAAGTCACTCAAGTGCAATTCCAAAATGTTTTGAAGATTTTATTTCTTTAACTGAAGGGCTGAAATAAAGTGCAATCTTCATTCTGGTGAATACAATATATAAAAAAAATATATAAACATGCAAAAAAAGTAAATGGATGCAAATAGATATACCATATATCTTAATGCTAAAAAAAAAAAAAAAAAATCTTCACAAACCGTTACTCAGAATTTCTTGTGACCGTTCATTAGACAGTTGTGATAATACTGAATTCAGTATTATCAGTGAAACTGAGTAATAGTTTGTGAAGATTTTTTTTCAGCTTTATTAAAACAGTTCATTACTCAACCTTTGGTATTCGAGTACTGTTGTCTTCACTTTTGTTTTGCACCTATGTGCTTACTTGTGCGTGTGTTTGAATGTGTGTCTAACTCCAAGCAGCTGCAGATGGTTAATTATATACATGTAATTAAATAAAATTATAATATCACTAGTTGATCAGTTGAATCATTAACGCCTTTAGTTTATTGATTATTCTAATCAGTTTACCTAAAACCTTTCAGATTCTGAAGCCCTAGTAAATATGGTATTTTTATATTCTATCATGAAAATAGATAAAAAAAAATAGGATGTTTTGATTAACAGTTTCTCATGCAAAAAGACTTAGTATCCAAGACTGGGCTTGGTTATTTTGAATCTGTATTTGCAAGCGTTGAACAAGAGGGAGGTAAAGGAAACTAGCTTAGATAATGTAGGAAAGTTGTTAGTGTTAGATGATATAGGAAGAGGAGGATAACATCTGCTCTTGCAGAGGAAAAGGTTGTACTCTATTACATCCATCTATAAGACTAGCAAAAGTATTCTATAAACTGATCTAATGCAGTTGACAACAGACTAGATGAGAGAAGAATGAAGCAAAGAATTAAGGTACAAGTTAAAATGCTCAATTATACAATACTACCAAGTATGATCATAGTTGCATTAAAAAAAAAATGTTAATATAATTTGTGTAAAGAAAGAGTACTTGTGCCACCAATCCTAATAACTAAAATACATTTCAATGAAGACTGCTAACTACCCTATATTAATGACATGCAGTCATCAATATACTCTTCACGCTTCAATTGTGACTACTTAGAACATTTTAGTTGAGATTTTGAGATCCAACTATATATTCACAAATGTTTGTCTGTGCATGTGTATGTATGCGCACATGCATAGAATACAAGATGCACAACATGTTTGTGAACCATAAAAGAAACAGCAGTGTAATTTGACTGTAAATTTAACTAATTAGCATATCTTATACACATGTGTATAAATACATACAGGCACCTGTATCACACACACTGTGTGTGCTCATACATCCACATATATGCATACTTATATGTACATACACCTACTTCCACTTATCAATCCAAACACATCTATACAGATACATACAATTAAATAGAATCCAGGGAGACTGATGCTGGGTGTACATTGGCTAGGCCTATATTATTTACTAAAATTGATAGAAATTCAGTGAATTTGTCCTGCTGAGTGGAAAAATTCAATGTTTCAGACAGTTCTTCGGGGAAACGTTGACAGGACATGTATATATGCATATACACCTGCTTCCACTTATCAATCCAAACACATAAACATCTATACAGATACATACAATCAAGTAGAACCAAAAGAGACTGATGTTGGGTCTACATTGGCAAGACCTATAATTATTTAATAAAATTGATAAAAGTTCGGTGAATTTGTCCTGGTGAATGGAAAAATTCAATATTTCAGACAGTTCTTCTGGGAAACGACAGGATATGTATATATGAGGTGTGTGGGTGGCTAATCCTGTTTTAATGCCTACTTTTCCATGCTTTCATGGCTCAGATCAAGTTTACTGAGGCAAATTTCCTATAGCAGGATGCCCTTCCTGTCACTAACCCTCATTTGTTTCCAGAGAGGTTTTCAAACTACATTGGATATGAACGATAGTTTATGCAACAAAGACACTCATTTACTATCAGGCTATATGAAAACGACAACACACACAAACTCACAAGGATTTGGTTGGTCTGAGGCCAAAGTAAAAGAAAGCCCCATGAAGTAGGACTGATTCTAAAATCATGTGGTTGAGAAGCAAACCACTTAACACCTTAGCCCATGTGTGTGTATACACAAACATGTATATTAACACCGATATGATGTCCAATGAGACGGTTGGTCTTGGTTGGGACATGTTTACCATGTTACTAAACAGTCATTTTCTCCAATAATTTTGTTGGACTGAACCAGGGCCAGTAAAGAAATCATAGTTGAAGCTGACTTCAAAGTTATTTGAAAGGTCTGAATTGTGGCCATTATCTTCCTGTCAGAACTTAACCTATTTGACAATTACATATATAATAATAACCTTTCCTTAATTACTGACAAAAAAAACGTTAATACTTTATGAAAACAATGTACTCTATCAAAACAAATGGTTTTAGCTACAACAAATAAATTGTAAGCGTTGCCAAAACATTGCTGTGTAAAGAGTATTTATGAAATGGAAACCAATAAATTAAAATGAATTCTTTATAAGAATAGAATCCATAAACGCTTGTCCTGTTGCAGTGAACATATTTCTTGGGTGTATGTCAACATTTGATTCCAACTGGAATATCTTTGTCAGGACTACAAACAATAAAATATTTTGCAACCATCACAAGCAGTTGCTGACTATTTCACATCCAGCAATGATTATATTTATCCAATGTAAATCTATTCGTATTTTCAGACAGTATTTACAAGGACTTCAATGATGATACTTATGTCTTAACAACAAATTGTTTATCTTTGTAAACAATTTGCAAGTCTTTTGGTTTTGATATGTTCACCATGAAAAGTGAATATAAAAATTCAAGACCTGTTTTCTTTCACCTTTTCTTCACTGTATGTTATACCAAGAAGAACACAGAAGCAGGGGGCAACAACTCGTGCTAGTTGCCAGACTGTTTATATAGCTCTCCAGCACAAGTAAGCATAAAATGTGCTTAGTACCAATTGGAAGCCATCTTGAAGCATCTCAAGGAGAAACAAGAACTGCATTGACACTCCAGTATGAAACCCCTTAGATTTAAATCCATTGAAGAATATAACTATAGGCCTTCAAGTTAGAGCTCTGCTAATTATATTCCGAATGAGACTGCTGAGCAGGTGATACTCTTTCAGAAAAGCCCCAAAACTTTCAAACCTCAAAACAGCTTGTGTAGCTGTAGAGTTGAAGTAAATGGCCTACAATATTTCAAGGAACTCACAAACTATGCAATGCCTGTGAGATAGCTATCAGAAAAGAATATATATATATATATATATATATATATATAAATAAGCTGTCTAAGATAGTGAATTGCAGGTGAGTCTTCTTTTTACATGCCAACATCATTTAACGTCTGCTTTCCATGCTGGCATGGGTTGGACAGTTTGACTGAGGATTAGTAAACCAGGAGGCTGCACCAGGTTCCAATCCAATGTGACAAAGTTTCTACAGCTGGACACACTTCCTAATGCCATCCACTCCGAGTGTAGTGGTTGCCTTTTAAGTGCCAGTCAGGTGGCACTGGTATCAGTCATGCTTGAATGGCACTCTTTACATGCCACCAGCATGTTCTTCACAAATTTTGCAGAACTTTTTGAACTATCACTCTTCAAAATAACTAGGTCATAAAGCTGTCACACTTACTAGGCATTATGTCTTGCATTCCACACTGTACTCAAAACCACTCCCCAACATCACTCAGTCCTATGTTCACCCAGATACCTAGTATTACATGTCACTATTCCAGCCTAACAATCACCAGAGAGTGTTCCTTCCATTGTCCACAGATTACCAGAGGCGAAGCACATTACAAATGCTGTCCTCATGTACATGATTTATGAAAAGGCTTCTCCAAGACTTAAGAAATAGCATGATCAAATCCAATATTGAGACAATGGCTGTGAAGGTCAAGTGCTGATCTGCTGACCAGATGACCAAATAACTTATAATTACAGGCATTGTAGACCACCCTATAAAAAGATGCAGGAGTCAGTTTAGTCCAGTTGAGTGTCAAAACTATTCACACTTACATGAAGATTGGTGGCTAGGAAAAGGACAAAAGCCATGCCACCAATGCAAGCATAGAAAATTAACAGAAAAGAAATAGAATCGATTCCAATACAAGCTTAATATTGGCCAACCATTAAATTCCAATAATTTACAATATTTTAAGTAGCCTAGTCTATAGATAAGGTGTTTATAGAAGAGAGGTTCACTTTCAAAATGTTTAAATTTTCAATTTTTCTATGTTGGTGAGAGATGAAGTTTGGTCAACACTTAGCACAAGCTCTTTGCAATATCTAAGGTCTTCAAACCTCTCTAATTCTTGTAAATAGTCTGAATTCAGTTCCAGGTTTCAGAATTATAACACTATACTTCAAGTTAATTCATATAGTTTGTCCATCAAATAAGTAAAACCCTTAGTAAAGAAAAGTAGCAGTTAAAGATTCTTCTACAACATATATATCTCACTGCCCCCAAAATCATTAACTGGTATATCACCTGGAAAAAGACTTGCAGTGAACTATCTGAACAGATTAGATTATTCATGTTGGTAACTACTCCATAGCACTTGGTATAGTCTATAATAGTTCCTAAACCAAGGAATATTCAAGAATGGACAAGATTAACACTGTGTAAAGAGTAAACTATCTTTACACACTGAAAATTTAAATTCTTCATTGAATAAAATTCAATAATCATTGTTACTTTCACAAGAAAAATAATTTACCTGGTTTGATTTAAGTACATTTATGCTTTTACTAATAAATTCTTTTTCATATAATGAGCTCGCTTAATGAAAATTCATACATCTAAGTTGTCTTACAATATTCTGGACTTAATCTTCACTAAATAATGCTACCTTTCCTAACAATGCATCTAAGTTTTCCAAAAATTGTCATTTGTTTAATTCTTAACATTCTTAAAACTGCTTCTTTAATCATAAATCTGATCTGAGTTTTATAATATTCTGACTAAATAATACACAAAAAAGCTAGAATCCCACCAATTAACATTCCTCGTAATTAAATGTCAAAGGTCAATAAGATGTAACAAATAGTTGCACATTGAATATTATAGAATATCCCTTGATGAAGTGTGATGTATGGGAGATTAAAACAGATGCATTTAAATTATGGTTCAACTATTAGAAATACTTTGAGCCAAGCCCAATGACTAAACTGTTTTGAAATCCAGTTAAATTTTTGAAGTAAATAAAAGTGATTCTCTCTCATTATATATGTGAGAGAGAACGCAATAGCAATGACTGGCCCAGGTAAGCTGTACATAAGGAAAAAAAGTACACTTGCGAAAACATTAACTGATAGACTGCAGAAGAGGACTTTTAAGCAAATTTAAGACACTGGTTCTTAATTATAAATTCAAAATTGAATGGATTAAGAACTGGAATAAATCAGAAATGAAGTAAATTTTTTGCATTAATAACATATTTGTAATAACTTGAGAGTGGGGAGGTGAAAACATTTGGCAACGTTAGAAGGGAATCCAACTGCAGACCCCTACCACTTTTTTTAATACAAAAGTAATATAACTGTCAATATAATATATGACATTACCTGTTTTTCCATACCAAAAACAAATGAACAAATCTGCCATGAGGCTGGAGTTAATTTGTGAGGATTAATATTTCTATGGCTGACCCCTCTATTGTAAAATTTTGTTACTACACATCTAAACCAAAGCCTACACCAAATTAACATCAACCAATATCTATTGTTAGCATATCATATGTTGATAACCAACTTAGTCCTGCATACATTTTGCTAATAATTTTGATAGTGTTCCTTTTTAAATTCACACAATCTCCCTGCCAAATTAACCACACACACACACACACACACACACACTGAAACATACCCAAAGTGCTATTACTCTCCAATTGCTAATCTCAACTTTCTTAAGTACCTCATATCAGATGATTTTAAAAAAATAATAATTTGAAGTGTCTGGAGGATAAATACCAACTGGACACAATTTAAGTTTTTGGGGAAAAAACCCCCCTCCAAAACATGGAATGTTATAAAAAAAGATTTTTTTTGTTAAAAGGCAAGGAGCATAACAGGAGACTATGTTGGATGCAGTGAGAGGTAGGATGAGATAAATGGACAGAGAAAGCAGCAAACATACAGTTCATTCATATTCAAGTTGTTTTTTAAAGCAGCACATTCAACAGCCAAATTCTTTTTCTAGTTCTTAAATCTATGAGGATCAAGTTGTTAATCTATTTGTATTCAGCTGAGTGCACTTATATGATCTATATAATAAAGTTACACTATCTTGTAGCTTTATTGTAACATTCTTCTCCCTTCATAGCCTGATGAGCAGAGTCTCAAAGTACATTCTAACTCAGATTTATGATTTTAAAAGGTTTTAAAAACATGGTGTTAGACACTGAATAAAAACTGCTGAAGAGCTTGGATGTAAAGTTAGGGAAGACGATATATTCAGTGAAGGATAATGGTTGAATCCCAAAATGTTCTGAAGCAGTTTTGAGACTGATCAATTTTACAATACAATTGTTTATTAAACCACATGAATAAAAGTACGATTGAACTTAAGTTGAGAACCTCTGAAGTCATGTCCAGATACCTCTGAAAAGTTATTCAAGCTGGTATATTAGTCAGTGAGAATAACGTTTCTAAACTGAGGAAATAAATGATTAACTAAGAAACCAATGCACCATTAATCTATTTTAATATTCTGACATCTCAGAAGCTTTCCTTGAAAATCCTGCAACTTTTTAGTGTCTTCAAATTCTCAAGTGTGTTATATCACTGCAGTCAACCTTTTACTGGCTTTTACTATAAGCACACTTTGTTCAGAAACCTTGTTATTCAAGGAAAAATTATCCATGTCTCAGCTACATTTCTCTCACGATATCCAATTTTGGACCAATTTTAATTCTAACATAAAATAATCACCAAAATATCCAAGTACCATTCAAAAAATACCACCGCATAACAGAAATTAGAGGTAAAACTTAAATTGTTGACCAGCTGAATAATGGATTTGTGTAAAAAATAAAGTGACTAGCTTCAAACATTACATATACAAGCATGCATGTATACCCATTCACCCGGAAATATTTAGATATTTTTAAGAAATAGGGAAACACATCAAAGAGAACAAAGCAGGGAAAAATTAATGATAGCAGCTGCATTCCCCATTTAGGTAAGCACATTAGCCCCCCTGACTTACCCGGTTCTCCGGGTCCACAGGACTAGTCACCTAGTTTAATAGTCTCTCTTTTGCCTTCGACCAAATTCTTCATATGGAGCGTAGTAACTTACTTTGGTGGGACCAATCTTGCTACGGCCCTGCCTTCGCATGTTACGGCGCTCTCGGTCAAATTCCAAATCTTCCAACCGCTGTGTTAGTACTAATTTTTGCTGTATAGCCATACGAAGTAAGGAATTTAAAGTCTTTTTCTCCTCCTCTGCAGCAACAAGCTGCCTTTGCATTTCATCAAGCTGAGTCACATACTCATCACAGCGCTGCGCAAACATGGCACGTAAGGAAGCAAATGTTGCAGCATCTTCTTTAAGTGCCTTCAGTTCATTTCTTAACTTCATCATAGTGTCTGTTACTATTACTTTTTCATTCTCATACTTCTGTTTCAAATTAGCTAAGGCAATCTCAGCAGTGGATTTATTTGCTTTTAATACACTACGTAAAGTAGCAATTTGTTCACGTTTGGTAGATAACATAGCTTTCAGTTTCACTATCTGTTCTTGTAGTTCTTTAACATCAGTGTTTTCATTATCTCCACCCTCTCGCTGCCTAGTCACTAGCAGATGGTCAACAGCACGCCTCAAATACTTTATTTGGTCCAAAACAGTTTCAACTAACTTTCCACAAGAAGTAGGATCTCCTGCTCCCTTCAAATCCTGGCTGACAAGGTCTTTTGTTTTCTTTTGAGCTTGTGAACCAGTTTCAGCATTTTCTACATTGTTTACTTCATTAGTCTTTTGAGAGGCTTCAGCTTTCTCCTCACTTCCTTCTCGTACATTATCTGGTCGAGACATCTGTGCTGCACTTTTGGCATGATCAAGCATAACTCTGCTTGGTAGCTCACCATTGACTTCACAAACCAAGTGATAAAGCTGAGCCATCTCCTCTGTAATATGAACCAATTGATCTTGGGTGACACTCAGTTTACCTTGGGCACTGTCTGCCGAGTCAGTCATTCCAGACAGCTCCTTCTGTAAACTTTTTATCGTTTCTTCATATTCCATGACAGTTTCATTAAGGCTAGATAATTTCTCCTTCACCTCAGGATCAATTGATTTGTTACTGTCAGCATTTTGTACTCTTTCTTGAAGACAAGAAATTTCTGCTTGCAAATTACTAATTCGTTTCAAGGCTGCAGTATAATTCTTTTCATTAATTCTGTAGTTATGTTTTAAGAGCAGAAGTTCTTTCTTTTCTTGGTCAGTTTCATTCTGAATCTCAGCAATATCTTCTTCAGTAAGTTCTCCCTCAGATAAAGTAATATCGGCTTCACTAATATTTGCTATTGCACTCATATGTGACTTCAGTTGAGCAGCCCGTTCTTTCTGCTCAACAAGATCTTTCTGAGTATCTTGCATTATCTTTTGAGCTTCATCCAAACCTTTCTGAAGTTCCATTTTCTCACTCTCACTCTGGTCAAGTAGCTGTTGTAATTTCTGTACTTCAGTCATATGGATTTCACTAAGTAAATCATTAACACTGGCCGGGGCAGGCTTAGGAATAATACTTTCTTTTTGAGGTTGTACAAAGTCTGCTTCTAATCGCTTAAGTGCAGGGTGATCTTGAGATTCACTTTCATCATCATTAGTTTCTCGATGACTACTGTTAAGATTAAGATCATGGTTATTGCTAAATTTAAGTCCATCACTCAAGCCACCAATATGAGCCAAATTACTTAAATTGAACATAGACTCACGTGTTAAATGGTGATCAAGCTCCTTCTTTAACATGTGTTTTTGCTCTCTTTCTTGCTGGAGAGAATTCAGAGCCTCTTCAAGATTTCTTTCTATAATTTTTTTAAGATTTTTCGTTTCCTCCAACTCTGTATTTAAGTCATCTGTTTCCTCTTGAAGAGCTCTTTTTTCATGTTTTAAAGCTTCATAGTCCACCTGACTTTGTCGCAACTGAGACAACTGTTTCTGAAGGTTTATATTTTCATCCTCCAGTTCAGCATAATCAGCAAGGTTACGATTTTCTCGAACCTTATATTCTTTTATTTCATTTCTCAGTTGTTTACGTTGAAGTTCTAAAGCTTCCATTTGTTGTTGACTCTCATTAACCAATGCATTGAGCCGCTCATTTTCACATGTGATGCGATCATAAGCAGCTTTGATAGATTTAAGCTCAGTTTCAAGCTCACCAATGGTACCCCGGTACTGGTCTTCCAAAGAAAGGGTCTCTTGAAGAAATCGTTCTTCATGTCGTATACCCACTTCATGTTGCTTTCTGTAAGTGGATTGATGTTTACTCAGAGCCTAAAGAGAAAAAAAAAAGTTAAATGAAAGTCATTTTGTATATAAAAATGGGAATTAACAGTTCAAAGTTTAAAATTAACAAATGCTCCTGAAACCCAGTCAAAGGTGACAATTTTAATATCTGATTTGTGTTGGGCCCAATGCCCTCACATATCTAACAATAACCCTTCCATTTACTTAATTTTCCCCTATCTCCACCACCAGTCCAATCCTCTACCACTGTTCTTTGAGGCTATATCCTAATACATATACACCATGACTTCTCTCATCTATCTTTCTACATCTCCCTTATTCAACTGTTTCTCTACAGCAAGAAACGCATCTTTATCTCATTGTTTTGACCTCATCAACTGGCAAAGCCACCTCCCTCAATACTACTCCTCATATTTGAGGGGACCATTACTTAGTGACACTGTTGGTGCCACAAAAAAATTCACCCAGTACACATTGTAAAGTGGTTGTGTTAGGAAGGGCATCCAGCCATAGAAACCATGCCAAAGCAGACAATAGAACTTGGCACAGCCCTCTGGCTTGTGCCAGCTCGACAAACCATCCAACCCACGCCAGCATGGAGAATTGATGTTAAATGATGACTACATCAGCAACTAAGTACGTTCAATTGATATTTATGTGCTAACATTTTCTTTTGATGCTTTACTATACTTTTGCATTTTACAAGCAAAGCAATTTATTCAATTTATTTAAGCTCTTACGTATAACGGGTTTATAGATTGTGCCTTCATTGAGTCACAGTGGGTATGTGGTTGCTTATGAAATCTCAATGGAGGACTGAAGTTCAGCTGATACTTATTCTTCCATGAAAGCAAAACAAGGTCTATACATAGTGTTGGCTAAAACCAGTAGATATAGTCCATGAAACAATATAAAATTCATGAAGTGTCAAAGACTAGTTAACTGAAAATGGGACAGATTAAAATAGTGATGACTATTTGACTATTTAGATGTTTAACTTGAGTGCTAGTGGTTTTTGTTATCCATAGACAAAAAGATTAAATATATTGGTTTTATGCTTTGGCACAAAGCCAGTAGTTTCAGGGGTGGGGTAAGTTGATTATATCGACCCCAGTGTTCAAATTATTTATCGACCCTGAAAGGATGAAAGGCAAAGTCAATCTTGACGGAATTTGAATGCAGAATGTAAAGATAGATGAAATACCACTAAGCATTTTGCTCAGCGTGCTAATGGTTCTGCCAGCTCATTGCCTTAAGAAAATGAAACATTGAAAACTATTTACATTAGAAAGAAACTGCATGCAACATTGCAATCTTGACATTGCTTTTTCTACTTTAAATGTTTCCAAATTGCAATCATCTTTGAGTGTCCATATTCCATGCTTGGTATGGGTTGGAAGGTTTGACAAGATTCATTCAAAAGACTGTCAAGCTTCAATGCTGGTTTTCATAGTTTCTGTAACTAGCTGGATGCCCCTCCTAACACCAAACACTTTACAGCGTACGGAGTACTGTACTAAGTACTTTTTCATGTCACTGTCACCAGTGAGGTAACCAAGTAGTTTGCAAGACAAGACCCCTTAGTAGCACTGAATGTATTTTACATGCTGATTAAAACAGATTTTGGCTATGCAGCTGGGTAAAGCTTTTGAATGTAAAGAACTATGTGCAGCAACTATGGTTTGGATAAATACAATATGACAATAATAATGGTGCCTGATGTAAACACTCACTTGATGATCAATATGATACCAACTGATAATACTTTGCTACAGCAATATGAAGAAACTTCGGACATAAATGGTAAAAACATAGAACATCTGTTTTTATATCAATATCAGGAATTATGACTACACAAAAAATTTTGGTAATGGCAAAACTTGAACTGGAAATATATTTTATCAGCATAAGATCTGTGATAATGTCATTAGCTACTCATCAAAAGGTATTGCTTCTTGTTGAAAGCATTAAACTGTTATCACAACATAAAAATCTGGATTCAAAGGTATTCTCATAAGTTACACAAGACAGCTAATTTTTATGAATTTGAAACAATTAAATAGAGTTAAGGAGACTAATGTCGTTTAGAGAAGGTTCTTGTCAGGAGTAAACAGCTCTCTCCTTTGAGCCATAGACCGTGAAGGAAGTGCAAATAAAAAAATTTGTTCAGATTCTGACTTAACACAAAATACTGAATATATTTCACTCTTTCAGATATGTATAATTTAACTAAATTAGATTTAAGGCTGTCATATCATCAAATAGAAATGTGTTGAAGTTACAATAAACACATCAATGGTTTTGTTAAGGTGGTTATGTCTTCCACACTGGATTTCAGAGAGCAACTGTACATGTTGGAAATGACATTGATAAATGGTATTATCAAGATATATGTATTGGCACTATAATTGTTGAAAGTAAATAAAAATCATTAAAAAATTTGGAATTATCAAGAATGGGAATCAAACCAAGTGTGCTAGAGACTAATGAATTGTCTTGGGGTGGGTTAGGGTAGACAAAGAGTATATCATCAGTTCATTTAGTAGCCGAGACTGTTTTCCTGGCCTTGGCAATCACAATTGGGAAATATATTGATCAGTAAATTACGTGTTGCCACATGTCTCACATGCATCTCAGTTGCACAGGGAGTCAAAAAAAAAAAAGAGGGGGGGGGGAATAAATCGGATTAGTTTAAAAGTCACCAGTTAAAATTTATGAGGTTATAAAATACTAGTCAAGAATAGCTTCACAAAAAAAAAAAAACCCCATCTTGTACTATATTTTCTAAGAGAATTAACCTTAAATGAAACAAGATACTTGAAAAATATACTTTCTGCTTGGTTGGAAACTGAAACTGGTCTCAGATCTTAGACCATTAGGATTTTTAAGACAAAAATTATGTTTTACTGAAAGTAACATCTGTATATATTTTAAGATGAGCCTTAAGACATTCGAGCGAGTTTGTTGCCAGTACCGCTGGACTGGCTCCTGTGCAGGTGGCACGTAAAATACACCATTTCGAGCATGGCCGTTGCCAGTACCTTCCAACTGGCCTTTGTGCCGGTGGCACGTAAAAGCACCCACTACACTCTCGGAGTGGTTGGCGTTAGGAAGGGCATCCAGCTGTAGAAACTCTGCCAAGTCAGATTGGAGCCTGGTGTAGCCATCTGGTTCACCAGTCCTGAGTCAAATCGTCCAACCCATGCTAGCATGGAAAGCGGACAAACGATGATGATGATAAAGTGATCTCAAATATCATGTTGGTGCATTCTCACAATTGGAATTTATGAATGTTGTTTTGGATAACACAGTCATGTAGACAATGTAATAAAATGTGAAGATCAGTAAACTTACAAGTGACAACAGTTTACTTGGTACATCAAGAGGGATTTTTAATAATTAGAAAATTCATTCAAGTCATTAAAAAAATAAGTCAATCAAATATTATATTTGGGTGTCATAGAGAACTGGTTGGAATGAGAAGTTACAGAATGTAAACAATATACAAGATACCTGACATGTTAGAATAAAACCAAAACTTGTACAGTGTACACATGACCTAAACAAAGAATGGCTACCTGTACATGGATAATGATTGTTCTCATTGTTTAACATCCTCCTTCCATGCTGGCATGGGTTTTAACAGTTTGATAGGAGCTGGCTGAGCAGGAGCCTGTACCATGCTTCTGTGTATTGACATGGTTTTAACAGCTGGATGCCCTTCATAACACCAATAACAGATTTAGCACTATACTTTATACCTG
Source organism: Octopus bimaculoides (assembly GCF_001194135.2). Lineage (NCBI taxonomy): Eukaryota > Metazoa > Mollusca > Cephalopoda > Octopoda > Octopodidae > Octopus > Octopus bimaculoides. The sequence goes on from NC_068991.1 coordinate 53,195,778, forward strand.
CTGTTGTATATTCTGGGTGTCCAGTAGAAATAAGAGTTAAGAATAAATAAGACTTGTATCAAGAACTGTGTTTGCTAAAAATGATGTTCCAGAAACATGACAATGTGTGAATGTTTTGAAAATGACTTGTTCATATAGCTTGATAAGATGAAATGCAAGCCAATAAAAACACCATATTATTCAGAATCAAAGGGAACTGCTGAAAAAACAAAATCATCACAAGTGTAAAGATTGGGTTTAAAAGAAGGCATATTCATGCAACCCTTAAATGGCAGGAAAGGGCTGCATGAATGTGTGTGCTGAATGGGTAAAAGATAGAAAAACTGTTTTTTATTAAGAGTCATTTTTATATCATCACTAAATACAAAAACTATCATTGTTAGTTTCTTGCATAATAAAATTTACAATTTCATTGAAAAGTGCCATAAAATATTCACTTTCCTTTGATGATGCCCACTGTTTAAAAGGTTAGTGCATATTTGAATAACCTGCTTTGGAGTGATCAGACAGAAAACGTCTTGAATGGCCAGACATTTAGAAGACGTCTTCATAGTCCACCTTTGATGTGCAGACAAATACAAACATCAATAAAATGTGCAATGAATGAGGTTCCAGTTTGGTATGTTGAAAAAAAAAAAAAAAAAAGGACAGCAACAACTGAAATTTATATCTTAAGCAGGAAATAATACAATGGCAATTCTTCAGGGTTAACGGAATATACTGACCCATTGCAGATGAATGATAGAAACTGATAGAAACAAAATAGAGAATCAAATCCATGAAGCTTTGAATTATATTCCAAAATATAACACTGCAAATAGTGTTTGATGCAGTGACCAAATAATGAAAAGAATTAAACCAATTCTATAATTCAAACAGATTTTGTTATATGCTTCACCTGCATTAAGGTAGATACCAGAGTTTGGTTATTCAATGAAATAAAGCTTTTAAACAAAGAATCACATACAAGAACAGTTTTATTCAGATAAATACAGTTTGACAACACAACCATTTGCCAAAATAAATGGAGAAAGCATTTAAGATTTATAATTTCAAGTCCTAAGATATTCAGGTCAAAGTGATAAAATTAAAAAAAAAACCTAACTCTTAAGGGAACCTTTAACTAGGAGCTAAAAATTTCAGCTGATGACAATGACACACTGGATAAAGTTGCTTAGACATTAAAAATGAAACTAAATGGTTTTCTTACGCAAAAATTTAATAATTTAGGGACCAGATAAAATGAATGCTTTTTTTTTTTTCATGGACATACTTAAAGCTGTATTTCAGAGAAAGTTATGTCTGAAAATGCTGGTCAAGGCAATTTAAAGGTGTTAAAGGTTGATTCTGTTTGCAAGGAGTATTAACTTTCTAAAACGTTTTAAATGGTTCTTCAAGAAAATTTGAACCCATGTCATTTTTGATAATACCTAAATATTCTGAAACTTTACAGTACTTTTAGTTAATTTCTTTTTAAATGCTTTATTTCATAATCTTAAAATTGAAGTAAATTTATCACTAATTAGCTGAAAATTACGCCAGGTTTGAAAATAACGACTTTTCCCCCCTATTAATAGTTACAAAATTTAAAAAATAAAGTTAAAAATTCTGGACACTAATGACATAAGAAAAAAAAGCGACTTATTCAGGTCTAACTAGTTTCACCGGTAATGTAGAGAATGGGTCACAAAGCAAACAATGAATAATTACATGCTAAAAAAGAATGCAAATAAAATGTATAAACATAAATGGTCCATATTTAAAACAGCTGTCATATCTTTCCAGAAATCCAAATTTTATTTTTAATTAAAATATGTCAATAAGATAAACATAACACCACTGTTGTTTTTTTAATTGCTATTAATATCAAACTAAATTTACTTTCAAGGTCTCATTTTAGTTGGGAGTTGTTATAGTAAAAATTAGGTATGAAATGTGAGGATTTGATTAAAACAGTGCTCGGACACTTCAACGGGTGCAGAGACCGATAGCTGTGTATTGGCAAAATAAATATGTCGGGATAATTCTATCAACTACACTGTACCTCTACAAATGTGCGGATTTGTACCAATATGAAAAACTGTTTTTACAGTGTGAGAATAATACAATTTTGAAGTTGCAAATGCCTTTCGGAAAGCGAGGCACATCCTATTTACACACCTATGTAATAAACACAGAACGTTTGAATGGCTGACAATAGAACTATACGTTATTTCAATTTTGTCTAAATCAGTGATTAAAATGGAGATACCTATCAGATATGGTTGAGACCTCGGGAAAAAAGGATCACCTCTTTTAGTTAATTCCAGATTAAATATATTTTAGGCACTTAATATTAATTTTTTTTTCAACTGTGCAATTTTCTATTTCAGATGACATTTTAAAAAGAAGGCCTTTTTATACTCCTAGAAAAGCCACTTACCCAAATTATACTTTTTCGATTTCTAAAAGATCTCAATAGTGTGTCATCAATGTGGGCTTTCAGTTTGAAGAAGAATGGTACATACCTTAAAGGTGCACCCACGCCTTATATAGATTGTCATTAATAGAAAATGGTAGCAAGAGAATATTTTAATAACCATTAGTTTACAGAATATTCAGAGCTAAGGGATTTGGGTATTTGAACCATCAAATATTAAATCAGTTCTACTTCTCAGTAGTTCAAAGCATTAGTAAGAATCTCGGTTAAGAGAGTAGTATGAGAATTCTTCGTGAGGAGGGAGGGGACAGAGGGAAAACACTAAACCTATTTCTATCAGTGGCTGTCATTTTAAATGGACATGAAAACAGTTATTTAAAGAAAAATAAAAAATAACATTTGTCATGTTTTTACATTCAAAGACCTTTAAATTATAATCTTTAGCATTAATAAATATTTAGCAAGTGAAAATGTTCTATCCGTCAGCAGAAACTTCAAAGAATACAGTTTTGTTTGTTTGACAAGGAAAATTTCTTAAAAACAAACATCATTCTAATATCTATTTACACTGAAATAAATAGGATGCTACACACCTTACGGACATTTCATATCTGATATTCTGACATTTGATACCAACATTTAATTTTAGGGGAAAACATTCAAGATGTCCGCAAATAATATAATTACCGATGGACAGTTAAATACACACGCACAGTAAAAAATGTTAAGCTAAGTCAATTGTTCTTGCATCACCAAAAAAAGTGAGTGACATTCGACAGTAATGAAAGTCTGTTTGCATGTGTCAAGCATGCAGGTACAAATCGCAACATTTCGTTTTTAATTATAGACTTGAGAGATGAAAATAACCTCTCTTTATAGTACTGTAAGCAAGCAGTGAATAATTCTTAGTGCAACCAGCTTTATACGAAGTTATCTAAATATATATACTATTACTCTACCGGCCCACTTTCCGTTGAGTAATATTAAAGACACCATGATTAGAGAAATACAATGATGAAGTTTAGAGAGGAATCGACATAACTTACACCAAAGTTTATATAGAATAACAAATGCAGTTAAGGAAGTGCGATCATTCGAACCGTTATTTTTTACAGTATTAAATTAGGTCTTGAAAAAAATTCTCAAATGAGAAAGAAATTAGATGAAGTAAAAATAGGGCATCTCCAAAAGAACAAAAACAGTAAAAGCTGACGAATAATATTAAGTAGCAAAAAGAAACTATGACGAAAAATTGGAACAACTGAGATATAACTAGAAGAAATAATTCTTATGAAAACAGCCACACACACACACATATATACATATGTGTATATATATATATAT
>NC_068991.1:53199782-53204623 GCF_001194135.2 Octopus bimaculoides
TATTTCACTACACGCCTACTATGGACACGTCAGGCCTTGATGGTCTGGCACCGAAAATAAAGTTAGAATAGTTACTCATCAGATTAGTGTCTGCTGGTACTAATACCGTAAAAAGAAAAAAACCTGATTTAATTTTTTTTTTCCTAAATCAAAATAACGCATATAAATAAATATTAATTAAATATTCGGTATATGAATCAAGTACCCTCGTTGCTAACTCATAACTGACACCCCCAGTTCTAATACTAAAAAAAAAAACCCTAAAAAAAACAAGGCACTATATTGGATACTGTGAACTGAATTTAGGAGGAGTTCCACCCCCACATTTTAACGGGGTAGAATTTTTTCTTTACTTATTCATATAAACGCACGTGTTAGATTATCAAATTTATATCACTTTCAAATTAACTCAAATGTTTGTTACATAGATTGACTGCTAATTATTTAATGAGACGTGTTAAAAATATAAAAACAGAAATAAATATTTAAGCGCAGCTACATTAAACGAGTCCATCCAAAAGGGGTGAAGGATAACTATTATTAATGGGACAAGAATATTAAAGGTTTGAGTTTATAGTAAAATATATCGTTAATCTATTGCAATGGCAGTCGTTATTTAATTAGTATCTGTTTCTTTCTTTCTATAATTCTTTTTTACAGCTGTAACAAATACGCATAGTAGTAGCTACTAAAAATAACTAATACCGAGAAGCTGTAGAAAAATTTCTATGAACAGACAAAAACAATTGAAATAATGATAAGACAATTAAGTGTTGTTAACATTGAAGACAAATTAGGAAAATTCGTAGATAATACATACTGCCTTAGCACACTCCAACTCGTTTTTAGTGGCATCATAAAGAGATTCTAAATCTTCGTATTGATGCTGTAAACTCTGTTTTTCTTCTAAGACATCGAGACCGTATTGGGCTGCTTGTAATTTCTGCTGGGTCGTTTCGGCAAGCTCGGCATGTAGCCTCTCGACTTCGCCCTTCAGCTCATCTTTGCTCAATGCGGACAAATTGAGGGGCTGTTGAGCAGGACAGCAACTAGTATCACTAGCTTCAGTCTCAGACATTCTCTAAGAAAAAGGGCCCCCGCCGCAAATGAAACAACTTTAACAAAAAAGTTGATGCGAAATGAGCTTTTTAATCCCCAAAGGTTAAAGCTCAAATACCCGAGCAGATTTAACCATCCATCACCATGCTATGTGCCATATTTAATTTATGCAGAATTCACCGGAGATGATCACGTGACAGAGATTCGGAAGCCGTGTAGGAGGAGGAAAGAAGAGAGGCAAGTGGGTGATAGTGAGAGGAATAACGCAATTAAGAGGAAACTTTGACAAAGTCTTCTGTCTTGTCTGAAGAACAACAAGAAACGAAGTTATTTTATTTTATAGAAGAGATTCCGGCCAAATCTTTTAGCATTTACCCACTTAAATTTACAATAGTTCATACCAAAATATATTTTCCTTCCCCCACAGGGAATATTAATTTACTTTAATATATACAAAACGTAATATATACTTTATTTTTTATCTGTGAAATTGCATTTATGAGCTTTTTTATTCATATTAGATTGCGTATAAAAAGTGACAGTTTATCAACGTATAATTATCTCTTGATTGTAATTTGAGGAAGATTTAGTCAATTATATCAATATTTATGAAATTATAAGTTTATTTCTGTTACATTTTATTTTCACTTATATGACGCATGTTGGCTAATTCTGTAGCATTCCTCTAAGTTATGTGTTAGAAGCATACTAACTAAAAATATTTCGGTCCCGACATGTTTCAATTTCTCGTGAGAGACGATTGCCCTGTCACAGAAGTTCACTCTTCATCATCATCTATCCTACTGCACAATATTCTCTACTTTACGATCCTTGATTATTGTAAGTTAGCTAATTAATGAGTTTGCTACTGATTCTATGTGGACTGCTGTTTGCAGCAAATATATATTTCAAGGTTTCTAAAACATTAAAGTGTGGGAGGAGGGGCATGGAAATTATTATTCTAAGTGTATTTCTCGATATCTCCCATGCAACTGAAATCTAATCCTGTAATCTTTGAAGTGGTTTATACACAGCTGAACTGCAGCTGTACAAGCAATAAATAAAATAAATCAATAAAAAAATATTATTAATGGCGTTCTTGAGCCCCCTTGAAAAAAAAATTATTACCAATTTGTATATGTCCATCTGCCATTGAATATCCACAGCAAAAGAAGGGTAATTTAAAAAAAAAAAACTTCTTTGGCCTCTTTGCTTAAGATTGTAATTATGCTTTCTGATCATTAGCAAAACATTGAAACTAACTTCGTAGATACCCTGTAGTTATGTCCGTTCTATATCATATTCCTTGACTCAAATAACCCAGTAAACTTAAGTCACTACCGTTTTCATTTCACACACAATCAATGAATCTTTCCTAGATTCACATCATTAAGCCAACTTCTCTCACTACTACTTATGCACTGTCTCCAAGCAGACAAATGTTTTTGATTTCATAAGTACATCAAAGCAATCTGTTTAAATTTTGTGGCTCCAGCTCATTAAAACATTACAATTACTACCTCACTTTCAAAACCTGTGCTTTTTCTCTCAACTAATGATTCTTTAAAAACAATAAACTAGCTGTAGATTGCTCTGCCTAACTCCTCCTGTTTTAATCAACCCTTCCATTTCTGTGGATCATAGCTATTACTCTTCTTCTTTAGAACTGCATCTCTGCTCATCTTTTTTCACCAAACATTCAAGACTTGCTAAGAAACAGCAACTTTGGTTTAACTCTCCTGGGTAAACCTATCAGATCATGGGTCTGATGAATTAGAGCTGACCTACACTACACAACAACAACAATAACTGTTATAAGTACTAAAGATGTGCAAAGAAGAGACAGGACACTAGTGACTGTTTCTATAGAAGTGAAATTCACGGTGAATGTAATGAAGCAGACCATATGAAGATGACTTATTTACAAATAGAGAATCTTGAAAGAAGTAAATTCAGGAATATTAGGCTTTTATAAGAATCAAACTATCTTGATGACAATAACATTGTTTATGAAGCGTCATTAAAAGAGATCAACAGTTATTAACAAAAATAGACTGAATAATAATTCTTAAAACGAAGGCAGACTAATTTTATAATAGTGTCATGAGAAATAAAAATAAAACAGTAAAAGAGAACAGTGTGATCCTAAAAACTTTTTCAGGTGAGAACTTATTAGCATTAGTTGTGTTGAAGGGAAAAATTAATGCACAGTGATAGTTAAAGTTAATATAATGAGGAAGATCATCTTTCAAGTGTGAAGATTTTGTTAGAATGTTAAAAAGTCAGAATCAATAAAATTTCTGCTGCCAAGCTTCCAGATGGTGAAAAGATACTAAAATGATAGGGAAATATGCTTCATGATAACTGGGAAATAGTGAAGTAGATCAAAATGAAGGTACATTTTAAGTGAGACACAGTATTAATGTTTTGGCAAAACAAGTAGAGTACCCTTAGTGATCAGACTTTGAGTTAAGGAATAAATTAAGGGACGAAAGTATCTCGTGAATACTGAAGTACTTTGAGTTGGTAGTTATTGTGTGTGTGTGAAGATTTTGGATTATCATATCAGGAGAGATTTTTCAATTGAAAAGTTTTTACAAATTGTAAGGAAAATCCAATTTTCCTTACAATTAATGAACTGTAGCAAATATATCGAATTTATGATTTTTCTTTTATCATTCCAACTACTATCTCTTTAATTTTTATCTTTTACTTATTTTGGTCATAGGACTGCGACTATGGTGGGACACTGCCTTCAGAGGTTTTTAGGCAAACAAATCACACCATATTGAGATATAAGCATAAATATATGCATACATACATACACACACACACACACACACACACACACACACACACACACACATATATATATATATATATATATATACATATACATATATATATATACACACACACACACATATATATATATATATATATGAGGGAAAATAAGGTACTCAGAGATCTGGATGGTTGTACATTTACAGATTTTTATTAATATGTCACATGTTTTTATAAATCATATATTAGCACTTACATCTACTCTAGTAGATTCTTCAGATTTAAATTTTTTGAGGAGATTCGTCTCTTTTTATAGTATTATTGAGTGTGTGGGGTGGAGAGAGATATAGGATAGTAAAAGAAGGTGAGAAATTGAGAGAGAGTGTGTGTGTGTGCCTGTGTATCTGAAAGGAGTGTCAATGGAAAAGAGAAGAAAAAAAAGTGTTTACATCTATACAGCTGGTCAGTTCTTTCAAAAGAAGATAACAAGTTGATTCTTGGCCTTTAAAAATGGCAAAACCAGGTGGCTATTCTAAGAGGATGGAGTCTTGTTTTGATAAAAGTTATTTTTAAAAAATTGTCTGGATTTATTATCATCACCATCATCATTGTCCAGTGAGAGAGAGAGTGTGTGTGTGTGTTTAATACAAAATTATAGTTTACAAAATTGGTCCTTCATCCAGTAAAAATCATTACAGAAATAGTGATATTTCACCAGTCACAGCTATATATATATATATGCCCAGAATTAGACAGGCTTGGAGGAGAAGGGTGTGGAAGCTTAAAGACCCTGCAAACGGACAGAGACTTAGAGACAAGTTACTTGAAGCATTTAACGAAATAGAAGGGGATATAGCATCATACAACGTGGAAGACAATTGGAGATTTCTGCGGGACAACCTGTTGAAAGTCACCAACCAGATTTGTGGGTGGTGTAAGGTCCCCTCCCGACCCAGAGTAACGTGGTGGTGGAACAAGGAGGTAGACAGGGCTATTAG
>NC_068991.1:53206740-53229761 GCF_001194135.2 Octopus bimaculoides
GTGGCCGTTTTCGTGCGGGTGACACGTAAAAGCACCCACTACACTCTCTGAGTGGTTGGCGTTAGGAAGGGCATCCAGCTGTAGAAACTCTGCCAAATTAGATTGGAGCCTGGTGTTGCCATCCGGTTTCACCAGTCCTCAGTCAAATCGTCCAACCCATGCTAGCATGGAAAGTGGACGTTAAACGATGATGATGATGATGATGATATATATATATATATTTCAAGAAGAATGAAGATAAAGAAAAATTCGTTACAAAAATTAAGATATTAGGATGGGCAATAATGTACAAGGGAAAGTGTCTTGTGAAGGAGCTCAATGAAACAGATATGCATACAATTTCTTCAGGACATTATTATTCAGACTAAGCTAATAGTTCTAGATGAGTTTATTGGGAAGTTAATGTGATTTTCATATTTTCAGCCATTCAGTTTGGGGCAGAACTTCGTTATGAAGTATTGTTCCATATTTTTTCTGAAGAAGGTGTCATTCCTTGGGCATTTATAGAAGGAAAAGATCTTAAATTTTCCTTCTCCACATGTTTCTAAGTGTTTACCCAGTGGAATCTTTTTCAGTTCCTCCTGTCAGACATGTTGTCGGGGAATTCTGGCTTGTTGGCATAAAGAATTTCCAGTTTTGCCTATATAATTCTCCTTGCATGTGGGACAAGTTATGCAGTATATTACGTTCTGTGTCTTGCAATTCATATATATATATATATATATATATATATATATATACACACACATACATATATATACACATACATATATATATATATATATATATATATACACACGTACATATATATATATATATATATATACATCATCATCATCATCATCATTTAACGTCCACTTTCCATGCTAGCATGGGTTGGACAATTTGACTGAGGACTGGCGAACCAGATGGCTGCACCAGGCTCCAGTCTGATCTGACAGAGTTTCTACAGCTGGATGCCCTTCCTAACGCCAAACACTCTGAGAGTGTAGTGGGTGCTTTTACGTGTCACTGGCACGAGGGCCAGTCAGGTGGTACTGGCAACGACCACACTCAAATAGTGTTTTTTACGTGCCACCTGCACAGGAGCCAGTCCAATGGCACTGGCAACGACCACGCTCAAATGTTTTACCATGTGCCACCGGCACAAGTGCCAGTAAGGTGATGCTGGTAACAATCACGCTCAAATGGTCCTATTTACATGCCACCGGCATGGAAGCCAGACAGCTGCTCTGGCAATGATCACGCTCGGACAGTACTGTTAGCGCTCCACTGGCATGGGTGCCAATCATCAAATTTGGTTCAATTACAATTTCGATTTCACGTGCCCCTACAGGTCTTTGCAAGCAGAGTTTAGTGTCCAATGAAGGAAAGGTTGGCATGGGTGCCAGTCGTCGAATTTTGTTCGATTTCGATTTCACTTGCATCAACAGGTCTTCGCAAGCAGAGTTTAGAGTCCAATGAAGGAAAGGTACGCATAAGTGGGCTGGCTACACCCATGGCAAAGGCCACAGATTATGGTCTCACTTGGCTTGCGGGGTCTTCTCACGCACAACATATTTCCAAAGGTCTCGGTCACTAGTCATTGCCTCGGTGAGGCCTAATGTTCGAAGGTCATGCTTCACTACCTCATCCCAGGTCTTCCTGTGTCTACCTCTTCCACAGATTACCTCAACCGCTAGGGTGTGGCACTTTTTCACACAGCTATCCTCATCCGTTCTCGCCACATGACCATACCAGCGCAATCGTCTCTCTTGCACACCACAACTGATGCTTCTTAGGTTCAACTTTTCTCTCAATGTACTTACACTCTGTCTAATATGCACACTGACATTACACATCCATCGGAGCATGCTGGCTTCATTTCTTGGGAGCTTACGCATGTCCTCAGCAGCCACGGCCCATGTTTCACTGCCATGTAGCAAGGCTGTTCGTACACATGTGTCATACAGTCTACCTTTTACTCTGAGCAAGAGGCCCTTTGTCACCAGCTATCTGAACTTTGCCCAGCTTCTGTTTCTGTAAAATAAGATTGTACTAATTTTGGTTTCATTAGTACTAATATTGGTTTCATATTTTGGCACAAGGCCAGCAATTTGTAGGGAGGGGTAAGTGAATTACATCAATCCCAACCCTCAACTGGTATTTATTTTATTGACCCCCACAAAAGGATGAAAGTTAAGCTGACCTCAGAATTTGAACACAGAATGTGATGTTGGAAGAAATGTCACTAAGCATTTTGTCCGGTGTGTTAACAATTCTGCCAACTCACTGCTTTACTATATTTTGTAATATTATTTTTTGGCACGACAAGACCAGCAATTTTGCTGCTTAGCATTTCATCAGATGCGCTAACGATTCTGCTAGCTCACTGTCATCATCATCATTACTGTCATCATTGTTTAACATCTGCTTTCCATGCTGGCATTGGTAGGTCCTTTCTACTATAATCACAAGGCTTGAAATTTGTGAGGAGGCTTTCATATGCGTATCTGTTTGATGTAACTGAAGGTAAATTTTATTGTTGATTACCAAATAATCTTAGTTTCTATAACCTGATCAATGACTTCTTAAATAAAAAGCAGAATATTCCATCAAATATTTTGTTTTCCAACGCTATTTTGCATTTCAACTTTGTAGTCCCTATTTACTTCACAATATCATTCTATACTGACGCCAATATCTTCGGGTCATTCTGATCTCTACTTACCAAGGTCCTGTAAAATGCTAGGTATAACTATTAATTAGATTTATCACGATATAATAACTGGTACCTATTTTATAGAAAGGCAAAGTCAACCTTGACCAAATTTGAACTCAGAATGCAGAGATGGACGAAATGCCACTAAGCATTTTGTCCAGCATGCTAATGATTCTGCTAGCTCGCTACCTTTTTGACATGTAGCATATCGTTTTTGTTTAGTCCAGTTTAAATCTAACTGAGCTGACATACAATGAAAGGTATTCCAGTCATCTTTTTTCGTTTTTGTAAATCAGGAGGCTATGCTTATATATTATGTTGTATTACTTGAATATTACTTTAGGACGGTAAGACATTTTTTTAGGGAAATGTCATTGCAATTTCTTGCAAGTTGTGTAACTACAAAGAGGATAATTTATGATTAAAGAGAAAAGTGTAGAACACTTAGTTAAACAGAGTGTATTCCCACCCGGTATGATTGTATGAAAGTGTAATGAAGTGCTACAACCAGTCCATAAAGTAGACTGATGACTCAACTGCCTTCTGATATCAGGTTTACTTAGGGAGGTAGTCATTATTGAAAATGAAATTGGCTTGAAAGGTAGTCACAGGTAAAATTTGACAATGGGAAATAGGGCGTGATCTTTATGTACTTTGTAACTATTTTTTGTTGCAGGCTTAGTGATTCTGGTGGTGGAGGTGGTGGTGGTGGCGGTGGTGGTGGTGGGGGAGTGGTGGTGGTAGTGGTGGCGGTGGCAGTGGAAGTGGTGGTATTTCAGTTAAATATTCAATAATATTAAAATGGCTGAGACCATTTCATGTATTGTGGTATCTTCAAAACTTCAACAGTAACTTTCCCTGAAACTCCAGCAATTTTCCCATGTCCTTAATTCATTGTTAAATAACCCACTCACTGTTATTCTCTTTGGTTTCTGCTGCTGGCCCTTCTGTTGACCTCATTACTAAACAGACTCTCTTTACTTTCTACCTCTCTATCCCATACATACAACTTTTTTAACAAGGTTGTCATATGCTTATCTGTTTGATGTAACTGAAAGTAAATTTTATTGTTGATTACCAAATAATCTTAGTTTCCATAACCTGATCAATGATTTCCTGAATAAAAAGCAGGATATTCCATCAAATATTTTGTTTTCCAACGCTATTTTGCATTTCAACTTTGTAGTCCCAATTTACTTCATGATATCATTCTATACTGACGCCAATATCTTCAGGTCATTCTGATCTCTACTTACCAAAGTCCTCTAAAATGCTAGGTATAACTATTAATTAGATTTATCACGATATATATTTTATAAAACACTGAAGTTGTTAATCTGTTGCACCTGTTGACTGAATTCTTCTCAAAATACTCTTGTCACTTCTCAGAAACTGTTATTAACTTAGGTGACAACTGACTCAGTTTGACAGAATTAATGTTTGTAGTCATCATAGATTGAGGTGATCTAGACTGTATACAACATAAATGATCACCATTTATATCTATGTAGCATACTTAATACATTAGCAGTGTTGAGTATTGTCTCAGAAAAGACTTTTTCTCTACTACGATGACTGCTGTGGTTTTAAATTATTACAGAAAAAAATGTAGAAAGAGGATCATGATCAAATTTTTATTTAACCACTGTCCAGGTGAAAAGAATGGTGTATAATCTCCTGCACTTTTGATTTATTTGATGAGAAATTATATAAAATTCTTTTATCTTTTATCTTCTTCTCATTTCAGTCATTAAACTACAGCCATACCAGGATTTTTAATCAAATGAATCAACCCCACTACATATTTTTTTGTTTTTTAAGCCTGGTATTTATTCTATCAGCCTTTTTTGCTGAACTGCTAAGTTATAGGGATATGAACACACCAACAGTGGTTGTCAAGCAGTGTTCAGGGACAAACACAGCCATAAAGACAGACAGACAGACACACATGCACGCACACACACACACACACACACACACACACACACACACACACACACACACACACACACACACTGGGCCTCCATTTTCTGTCTACAAAATCTACTCACAAGGCTTTGGTCAGCCTAAGGTTATAATATAAGGCACTTGCCCAAGGCGTCACACAGTGGGACTGAACCCAGAACCATATGGTTGGGAAGCAAGCTTCTTACCACCCAACCATGCCTGTGCCTATAAATAGATTATGGTAAATAATGGTTTCAAATTTTGGAACAGGGCCAACAGTTTTTTGAGAGGAAGTGGAAGTCATGTACATTGGCATCTGTTCTTGACTGGTACTTATTTTATTGAGTCTGAAAGGACAAAAGGCAAAGTCATCTTCAGTGAAAATTGAACTCAGAATGCAGAGAAATACATCAAGCAGAGCACGCTCTTTGTCCGGTATGCTAACGATTCTGCAATGTTCAGTTCATAAATAAAATGTTCAGTTTATTTAAGTCAGATAGAATGCAAGCAGAATCAATTTCAATTTAATATGAGAAACAGGAATTTGAATTAATACAATGTAAGTGTTACAGGTATAGTCCTTGTGGAGTTCAGCGGAAAGAAAAATATAAATAAATAAGTTTTGTAGCTGTTCATGTAGAAATTAAGGCATTGGTGCCTGCAAATCACTCACCTGGAATTTTTTTGAAATAGAAAACTTGTATGTATTTGACCAACCAGCGAACTCTTCACCCACTTCTTGTTCGAGTTTGCTGTGGAGACGGTGGGGAACTTGTGGGAGGTGTTGATGAGACTGTGTCAGTTTGGTGCAGAGTCGACGAAGGTGATGACGAATCTGGTCTGACGATAGCTTTGTTAAATTGATTGATACTAATAGTATTTGGCTTGCCATTCATGTCGACAATGAAGTATTTTTTCCTTCTCTGTAGTACTCTGTAGGGTCCAGAATACGGTGGACAGATTGTGATGGTATTGCATCGTTCCAAATAAAAACGTGCTTCCATTTGTTAATGTCCAAGGGGACATATGTGTCAGTTTTCTGCGAACGGGGTGTGTTAGGTGAGAGATGGGACATATGTGCATGGGGATGATGTACATGAAATGTGGGATCAAGAATATCCCTTGGAGGAACTGGAGCGATCGTTTGCCCAGGCAGGGCCAGTGTGGTGTTGTAAACTAACTCAGCCAGTGAGTGACCGATGTCGTCCTTAATAGATACACGGATACCGAGCAGAATAAGAGGAAGAAATTCCATCCAGTTGGTTAGGTCTGGACATGCTTGTATGGCTGATTTCAGTTGCCTGTGGGATCGCTCTATCATGCCATTTGCCACTGGATGATACGCGGTTGTGCAGCAGTGTTTGGAACTGATCGGGCATGTGAGTTCGCTGTAAAGGCACGAATCAAGTTGCCGTCCTCTGTCTGTTGTGATGGTTGCAAGGGCACTAAAACACAATACCCAGTGTGATATCAGTGCTTTAGCAATGGTTTCTGCAGAAGTATCAGACAGAGGGAAAGCTTCAGGCCATCGAGAAAAGCGGTTGATGCAGGTCAACAGATGTGTATAGTTGTTAGACGGTGGTAGAGGTCCGACTATATCTATGTGGATGTGTTGAAAACTCGCGTCAGATGTTGTGAAAGTGTCAAGAGGCGATTTTGACAGGCAGCGCAACTCTTAACCCAAGCATGGCTGTCCTTGTTAATGTTTGTCCACACAAAACGAGTTGTTATCATCTTCTGTGTGGGACAAATGCTGGGGTGTGATAGACAGTGAAGGGCAGTGAAAATACATCGTCGGTGTTGTTCGAGGACATAAGGATGTTCATGGCCAGTGGAGGTATCACACCTTTTCTGACAGGTAGAAGAAGATAATGGGAACAGCTAGAACTTGAGGGACGACAAATTCCGTAGCCTATTAAGCTCTTCGTCGTTTTCCTGATCTGCCACGATCAGCTGAAGATCATTAGTCTCTGGAGCATGCAGAGCATTAAGATGGACATATGAAAGTGCGTCTGCTGCTGTGTTGTCTGAGCCTTTGATATGCCGAATATCTGTGGAATATTGGGCAATGAAGTCAAGGTGACGGACTTCTCTGGGAGAATGGTAGTCAGGTCTCTTCCCAAAGGTGTATATTAGCGATTTATGGTCCGTGTAGATGCTGAAAATGGACCCTTCTAACATATGGTGGAAGTGTTTTATGGACAGATAACAGCCAGTAGCTCACATCCAAAAGTACTGTATTTCTTCTCCGCAGGTTGAAATCACTTGGAGAAAAATGACAATGGTTGCCAAATGCCATCAACCAACTACTGAAGGACACCACCGACTCCGGACATGGATGCGTCAACCAGCAAACTGAGTGGAACACCAGGTTTCGGGTAGACTAGCATCATGGCCCTAGCTAGCATATCCTTTAGTTTATTGAAGGAGGCCAGCTCTTTGTCGCCTAGCATTATAGCCTGTCTCTTCTTTGTTTTGTCACGCAGGACATCTGTAAGTGGTTGAGCTACTTTGGCGCAGTGTGGTAGAAAACACTGGTAGAAGTTAATTAATCCCCAAAATTCGCGGAGTTTCTGAAGGGACATAAGAATAAGGAATTCAACTATTGCCTCCAGCTTTTTGGGTAGGGGTCAGATTCCATCCTTGTCAACAATATGGCTGAGGAAAGGTAGAGACGAGACACCAAAAATACATTTACTGGTGTTGATTACGATGCCGTAGTCAGCTAACCGCTGGAATAGTTGATCTAAATGCTTTTCATGTTCAGCTTCAGATTTTCTTGCTACCAGTATATCATTGATGTACGCATACACGAATGGTAAGCCCCTTGTAACAGTATCTATAAAGTACTGGAATGTCTGCACTGCATTACAGAGACCGAAGGGCATCCACAAAAACTCGAATAGGCCAAAGGGCGTGGCAGTTGCCATTTTTGGAACATCGTCAGGTTCAATGGGTATCTGGTTGTAGGCCCGTACTAGGTCGATTTTAGAAAAAAATCTGTGCTCCGTTCAGTGAACCAGAAAAATCCTGCAAGTATGGTATGGGATAGGTGTCAGCCACTGTAGCTCATATCTCCACATTCAAGATTTTAAATGCTCAACCATACAATAGTGCACTTTATATACCAGTGCGATTTAACCCATCCTTCACTCACAGAGAGAATCCCTTTGTTGGCTGCAGAGTTCGTAGCTTTCTAAACTTTTACCACTCCTGTTCTTATTCTGTCTGCTATGCTTTTTGAGCATGTGCCTCGTCTTCTAATAAAGTCACCTAAGTAAGGGAAGCTATCAATTATGTCTATGGAACCTTCTGAGCATTTGAAACAACAATTTATCTGATGAGTGCTCTGACTGTTAATTACTCTTTGACATCTGCTACAATGGTATTACCCACCCAGCCACCACTCTACTTCTAACCCACTCAGTGGTAAGGTAAGACTGTCTTTTTAGTGGTGGTGCCATGTAAAATGTACCCAGTACACACCATAAGGTGGTTTCATTTGAGCAGAGAAACTATTACAGTGAGGTCTCATTAGTCCTGTTTTGTTTAGGACTATTCAATCTCTCTCATGTTGGGAGTCATGAGAAAATACAACCAGTACATTTTGTAAAGTAGTTGGTGACAGGACGAGCATCCAGCTGTAGAAACAAAGTCAAAATGTGTGTAGAAACATCAGTCAAGAAGAGTAGAGGCTAAAGGCAGCAGGCTGGCAGAATAGTTAGCACACTAGGCAAACTGCTGAGCAGCATTTCATTTGTCTTTACATTCTGAGTTCAAATTCCACCAAGGTTGACTTTGTCTTTCATCCTTTCAGAGTCGATAAAGTAAGTACCAGTTGAGCACTGGGATCAATGTAATCAACTTGGCCTAAAACTGCTGGCTTTATGCCAAAATTTCAAACCAACAGTGGTTCACATTTAGAAATAACTTGAGAACCCATCTAACTCATGCTGGCATGTAAAGTGGATGTATGATTATGATGCTGCTGCTGCTGATGGTATATATAATTATATAATTAAGTTACTACTCATACATAATTAAGTACTACTGCTATCACAGCCTTAAGTGGACTTCACAAATTTAGTACTTTGTTGTTGTGGTAGTAGCAGATGTAGTAGTAGTAGCAGCAGCAGCAACAGACAGTAATAGTATTGGTGTTGGTGGTTATGATGGTGGTGGTGGTGGTGGTGGTGGTGGTGGTAGTGGTGGTGGTGGTGGTATTGGCACTGGTGATAGTAAGAGTACTACCACCACCATCATGACCACCACCACCACCACCACTGCGCTACTGCCTCCACACTGGACAATAACAATCTTTGATATACAAAAAAACAGATGGTCATGACTGGATTGTCTTCCATCATAAACAGTGGGACATGGATCATGTACATAATTATATACATGCATGAGCATGTACACACACACACATACACACATGCACACACACACACATGTACACAGGCACACGCACGCACACACACACACACACACACACACACACACACACACACACACACACACAGTGAAGCAAAACACTTCATTTCATGTTGCTCCAATCCACTAAGCTGGCAAAAATGAGTAATCCCGCAATGGACCAGTGTCCCGTCTGGGTGGGAAACGTATATGCCATGAAATCAGGAAACTAGCCCTTATGAGTCAATATAACTCGAGAAGGTTACTACTAAGGTTATTTTTACTCATGCACACACACATAGACAAACACAAACACATACATACATACTAGACGGTTTCTGTTACCTAGGTGACCTATTCAGCCATGGAGGAGGATATTCTGAAAGTTTTCTATGAGAATATGTCTGGCCATAGGCAAATATTACCTTGTATAGAAACAGATGGCAGTTGGTGACAGGAAGTGCATCCAGTTGCAAAAAAAAATCTGTCTCATTTAATTCCATCCAACCCATGCAAGTGTGTTGAAGGGGGACATTAAATTAATCATACAAGAGTTTGAAACTTGTTCCAATCTACAACAACAATCTTTTGAACAACAAATAATCCTTATTGTTGAAGCAGTTGTTTGGCTGTCATGTGGTTAGAGATATTTTTGAATTTTGTTCCAGTAATTTTTTACTCATTTTATGTAGCTGATAGAGATTTTAACCTGTGATTATAGGAAGAGCAAAATTTTTGTATATTTTGTAGTTTGTTGTCAAAATATTAGGCCCATATGGTAGGCCAGACACTGTGGTGGTGTAATCTAAAATTCATATGTAAGTAGTGCCACACTACAAGTGTTCCCTGCTACTTCTTTCTGTAAAAAACTTGTCCACAAAAGTTGCCTGTACTAGTGCCACATAAAAAGTACACTATGTAAAAAAACACCCATGCTGACACGACATAAAAAGCTACCAGTACACAGTAGATACCATATCAAAACAGACAACTGGAGCCTGGTGCAGCTTTCCAACTTGCTAGCTTCTGTCAAAGTCAGCATGGAAAACTGACATTAAATGATAGTGTGTGTGTGTGTATGTGTGTGTGTGTGTGCGTGCATGCGTGTGTGTGTGTGTGTGTGTGTGTGTGTGTGTGTGTGTGTGTGATTTACTTATATTCAAATATATGTATCCACAGTATACACTTCAAATAGCAGGATTATTAAGGTAATTTAATTTATAAAATACTAGGCTAAGAAGGCTTTCTGTCACTGATCTAGTTTATTATTTGTATATAACAAGTGTTTTTGTGTTGACCAAATTATTTTCTTGATAATATATTTTATGTGTGAAGTGAATGTTATAGAGATGGCTATACAACTCCTACTAAGTGGAATTTTAATGTATTTTTATGCATTGTATTCCATGTATTTTATGTGTTATGGGAATGTTATAGAGGTGTGTATACAACTCATAATATGTAATATATCTATGTATATTTTATATTGTATTTTATGAGTGACAGAGATGTTGATAGGATCGTTATGTAAAGATGTGTATGTTGTACAGAGGTATATTTGCCACTCCTGTGTGTGGTACAATATAATTCCGTTGTTGAGTGGGATGGTTAGTTTTATTTGGTATTACTTTGTGTTGTTGGTAAGAAAGGGAGTGGTTATTCTTGACTACCCTCAGGCAAAGCCTGATCAGACACACCTATGACCAAAGATATTACATTGTTTGAGGGGCATATAGGAATACATTATCCAATATGTGCTTTCCTTATAACAGGTTTTGGTTTAAGAAAAAATTGCTGCAATTTCTAATATATCGTGGAACAATGTAGAGGCTTCCTCGTTAACTCAACATGGTTCAGCAGATGCTATTTATAGTCTAGGGCAAATATGAGGAAGTGGTGATGGTCTTGTGTTGATAATGACTGGTCGGTAGAAGAGAATGATGAATTCATTTACCTCAAGAAATGTAGAATTAATGTTTCAAGCCTTGCTCTATGTATGAGATAAATAAAACACGAGTGACAGGTTAGTAAATGAGGAAGAAATTACATTTAAAAGAGTGATGTGGAGATGAGGAGTATAATCAAAAAAGAAGTGGTATCAGAGAGTCAGGCATCAAGGGTGGTAAATGAACAAAACTGAGATTGAAGAGGAAGTTAAAAGATCCAAGGCTCCAACCAAAACAAAAAGAAAGAAAGTGGACTGTAAAAGAGAAAGGGAAAAGAGTAAATTAAGGAAGTAGAAGAGGACAAAGAGCAATTCCACCTGAAAATAATTATTCACAAATCTGGACACACCCATGCACTCACATTCACAAACATTCAGTTTAGGCGTACATTTTGAAATTTTGAATGAATAGAAAGAAAAAAAAAAGAGGAAATTGTTTATCTTCAGTAGTAAGTATGATTATTTATAAACATAACTCATAAGAACAGATTCCTGCATATGCATATACATATACATATATACACAATCAACATACCTCAAAAGAATGTACTCATGAATACACATAAATACACACCTGTATATGCATTTATATATATACACATTCAAGATACCTCAAAAGAACACACCAACCATCATCATCATCATCATCATCATCTTCATCATAATCATCAATTAACGTCCGTTTTCCATGCTGGCATGGGTTGGACGGTTTGACTGAGGTCTGGTATGCCAGCGGCTGCATCAGGCTCCAATCTGGTCTGGCTCAGTTTCTACAGCTGGATGCCCTTCCTAACGCCAGCCACTCTGAGAGTGTATTGGGTGCTTTTTTATGTGCCACCGGCACAGGAGCCAGTCAGTGGGTATTGGCATTGGTCACGATTGGTTGGTGCTTTTTACGTGCCACCAGCATCGGAGACAATGCATATGTACATATATACTCTAATTTTCAGGTACAAATACAATACTCATATAAAAGTATACTCATAGACACACATATACATATAGAGAATATAGGCAGACCTGCCTATATTTTATATTTTCTAGAATAATTAATTCAGGTATTTTATAATTTAAGATTTTCCCTTTAAGGACATTGTTCTAGAAACTTCTGAAATGTTCCCTTGTTCAATTGAGTTATATCTCTTCTGTCAGACGACAACATCATCATCATCATCATCATCATCATCATCATCATCATCATCATCATCATCATCATCATCATCATCATCATCATCATCATCATTTATGTTTGTTCTTCACTGCAGGCATGATTAAAAGTCCCTTTCAAGCCACATAGCTCTGGGTGCATTCTCACCATGTGGCTCCTTGGGGAAGTCTTGGGTTGACCAATATCATGTGAGTAGGAATTTGATAAACAGAAACTGAGTGGAAGCCAGCCATATATCCTCCTCCGTCATCTCTGCCTGTATATATTGAAGTCTGTAAATGTTTTATAATTTTCATACAATACATTTCTCTATTATTATCTATATTAGTGTCTGTAATTAGATATTCTAAATAAATTTGTAAAATAGTTACGTAATATTTAAATACCTTTTAACAACTTTTATTGTCAGGAAAGGAGGCATTACAATAGATACCAATATGTGCCTTATGAACACATTTCAACAGTGTACGGACTGGGCCAAAGGCTGGAAGGCCCACTAGTATATATATATATATATATATATGTATCATAGGCATGCAGTCCATGGAAGCAAGCGAAGCATTGCTTTCCTTAAAAATTATAGAAACAAAATTGAAACTATATTACTTATTTTCATAAGATTGTTCGTCTAATGTTATGTAAAATTAATATAAACTACATGACATGGGCTTCAGACTTTTATTGTCGGAATTAGCATGAGACAATAAGCAGTGGTAGACAACACAAAAAGTCTGTGCAAGGGAAGCAACAAAAGCTGTTGCATCCTTTTCAATGTAATATTTTCCGATAAAAATGCCACAAAGACAACTTTTTTCTAGTAAGAGCTCATAATGAATAGTTTTAGATGCTAATAAATACTTGTACACTTAGATTAAGTTTCTGTCAATTCACAATACCTATGATATATATAATCTTATGTTGTTTTGTAACACTTACATAGGAAAAGGGAAGCAAGTTGACATTCTGCTTCCATCAGAAAAACGGTGAAAAAATATTTTTAAAATAGCTGTATAATATGAACATGTCAATTTGATTCAAATATCTATGAGAGAAAATTTTGGTCATTGCTTCCCCAGCTAGAAAGATCACCGCATGCCCCTGATATATATATGTATGTATATATATATATATATGTGTGTGTGTGTATAGAGTGTTAGGTGGAAATATGCAGTGACAGAAAATTCAAAGTGTTTCCCTTTTACAAATGTGCATGGGACGGTCTGCAATGCTGAAAAGCAATGGAACTACATTTCATCAAAAAATTCTCACCAAAATTGAACGCTTAAAAGAAAAGTGGAGACAGTATATTTTGTATTCTAAAATATAGCTTAAATATTGGAAACATAATGCTCATCTCTGAAAATATTCAGAACTACATTTCATCAAAAAATTCTCTCCAAAATTGAATGTTTGAAAAAAAAGCAGAAACAGTACATTTTGTATTCTAAATATAACTATACGAGGAGAAAGAGAGAAAAGGAGGAAAGAGGACAAAAAAGGAAAAAAAGGAAGAAAAGGAAAAAGAAAGAAGGGAAGAAGGGGTAAAAAAGAGAGAAAGAAAGCAAAAAGACTTTCAGTGATGACCATGGACATATAGCGTAGTAGTTAAGAACGCAGGCTACTAACCCCAAAATTCTGAGTTCGATTCCAGGCAGTGACCTGAATAATAATAATAATAATAATAATAATAATAATAATAATAATAATAATAATGATAATAACAACAACAACATTGAAGAATACTTTCGGAATGAGAACCCAGGTTCGAAATTTCCCCAAGACACCTGATGAAAGCTGGAGGTTATATCAGCCGAAACGTGTTAATAATAAACAAGATGAGAACAAATATCTGTCAAATGTAAATAATGTAAATAATGTACATAATTCGTCATCTCTTAAATATAGAACTGTAATATATATATAATCAGTAAGAAAATGTAAGAAACCAAAACTCAATGTAACTAGTCTTATGCAAAGCCATGTTCACTTCCTCTGCCTTCAGAACAAGTTAATAAAATGAAATTTAAAAAATTGTTTGCACTCTGTGTATTAGTGGAACATCACTGAGACAAGTGGAGAAGTTTCAGTATCTTAGGGCCATATTCATGAATGATGGGAAGCCAGAGGCTAAATTGAATGTGAGAATTGCAACTGATGACACAGTACTGCACCAGTTCTAGCATTCAATACACAGAAGAGAGATTGATAAGAAATCCAAACTTGCTATCTCCATTTCAATTTGCATGCCTATCCTCACCTGTTGTCATAAATGTTGGGTAATGACTGTAAGAGCATGAATGTGAATAGAAGCAGCTGAAATGGTGTTTCTGCAAAGGGTCTCTGGAATAACGTTACTTGACGGATTGTATAATTTGGGAATTAGTGGGCCTCTCCAAGTCAAGCTGCTACTTCTCCATTTTGACAGGTCACAATTCAAGTACTAAGGATATGTGATTAGAATATCCCAGGAAAGAAACACAAGATGTCTTCTTCAAGCCAAATCAAATGGTAATAGACGTAGGGGTAGACTAAGAATGAAATGGTTGGATAATATCCAGTCTCAGTTGGTCACATTTGGGAATCCAGGTGGAAAGTCTAATGATAACTGCTTCTGATAGGAGATACTCAATGGAGGAGGGACCCCTACAACCCTCCCAGGAACAGAAGACAATTGGATAAATGGTTTGATTATACTCTTCTTAAACTAATTGAATTAAAATTACTAAACTAGAAATTTAATTGTGCAAATGTTAATCAGTCAGCCTTTCCTTTATTTAAAGAGCTCAATGTTCATTTAAATATTTATGTAATCAAATATATTGGTTATATTTTGTAATGTTTAACAGTATTAGCATAATTTGTCACACAAAAATTACTTTTACGTATCAAGATCTGAATGTTGGCAAACAGTTTATTGTAAACAAATTTTGTTGTTTGAAAATTTACATTATAAACTGTCAAAACTAAATAATAATACCACCAACCACCTCTATTGCTACTGCAGCTGTTATGTTCTTTATACACACTACTTGGGGAGATCATATTTGTGGTTCATACCCTAAGGCTATTTTTTTTTTTTTTTTTTTTTGTTTAGACTTCCTAGGCTAGATTTACAGAGCTGCTTATTTTATATGTGATTAACTTTATATTTGAAAAACATTATCGTGTTCCACCCATAAGGAATTGGTCAGAGATTATTCCATGCAACATTTTTTAGTGAAAAATGTGACAAAAATAAGCTGAGAAATGTTAGTTTTTCCAGTGTTTCTCCTAAAATTTGATTGATTGCAACAAATATTTGGGTCTATATATTCACCTCTAATCATGCACAGTAATTAGTCCCACTATCATTACTTTCTGATTAGCTACTCTGATTGATTTGTATAAGCATTTATAATGAGAATCAACCAACAACAATGATATTATCATCATTATTTACCATCCATTTTCCATGCTGGCATGAGTAGGATGGTTTGACCAGAGCTGGTAAGGCAAGGGGCTGCACCAAGCTCTATTGTCTGTTCTTGCATGATTTCTACAGCTGGATGTCCTTCCTAATGCCCCAGAAACTGCAGTGTGTACTTGGAGCTTTTTTTATGTGGCACCAGCACCGTTATCAATTCTGCTGTGGTGGCTGGGTCTTCTTGAGTACAGCAATATGCCAGATATCTCTATCTTTAGTCATCTTCTTTGTAAGCGTCAGTATCTTGAGATCGGTCTTCAATATTCAACCATAAATGAGATAAGGTCAATTATTGACATAGGCGCAATTTTAGAGGTGAATATAGTTGATTAGATCAACTTTAGTACTTGACTTGTACTTATTTTATTGAATCTAGAAGGATAAAAAGCAATTTTGATTGTAACAGTTGATAAAAAAACACCTCCGTTAGATACAGGTTTTAAATTTGCTCAATCATAACTGACCTGGGACTTTGTAATCCTCAAAGTAACAAATAGATAATTAAAAACTTATTTATTAAATATAATATTGAACATATATGTGGTGTCCCTTAGTGCAGTGCTACTCAAAGTAGGGTCCACGGACTGGTGCCAGTCCATGAGCCATCAGCTGCTGGTATGTGGCGAGTTTCCAGAAAGAAACATTATAAAATGCTTATAAAATGCTTATGTAATATTGTATTATTTGTTCACAAAATAAATATAAGATAAAAAAAAAATTGTCAACTTATATAATATTCATTATATATATTATTTCTGGTATAAATTAATATTACTAAGAAATATTACCAATCCCTGGTACATTGAAAAAAAAAAAAATACCGGTACGCCACATCAGATAGTTTGAGAAGCACTGCTTTAGTGGATAGTTAATGCAAGGGAAATAGTAATTTCTCCATAGTATCTGGTGGAATTAGATCTTTAAATTTTAAATTAAGGAACAAGGTAAAAAATGCATGCGTAGAACACACATTTTATTTTTCCTTCTTAGTTAGATTTTAAATAGACACAGAGATACTTTGAACAACATTACTCTGAAATAACTAGACCAAATGTGGCAATGTTCAATGCAGATCTACCATCTTTTTTGTATAATAATCATATATTTGAACCAACACATTGAAAAAACTTAATGCAAGAGAAACAAAAAGAAAATCTTTTCTTCAAATGAGCGAAAGTATGGTTGTGTGATGAAGAAATTTGTTTTGGAACTGTGTGAATGCTACTCTATAGTAATTTGCCTGGATGTCCCTTCTGTTTTAGCCTCGCATCAGCCAAAGTCTTGTTAGTTGAAATTTAAAAAAGTAACTGTGTGCAAGCTTGTTAGAATTATTCCTATTCTTGGTTTAGCTCTGCCTCCTGGCCCATGAATATTTCTAGTAGAGTTCAGTCAGTTGCAGGACAGGTCTTCATTCTGAAGTCTTCATTCACTCATTAGTCACAGAGGTGCTGAAAGATGTCAAGCTCAGTGATCTCCGCCCTCTGACTAAGTCATTTAAAAAAAAAAACGTCATAAATAACTGAATTTGTTTTATACAACTACTGTTTATGGGTTCCAATATTGGAAAAAAATTGTGTTACTATGTCATTATGACTTTCAACATATTTTTCTATTTTATATTTTGTGTAACTGATTTCATTTTCTCTGTAATCCATATTTTTGTTGTTCTATTTTGTTTTTGTTTTATTTTATTTTTGTTGTATTTTATTTTACATTTAATCCACAGCTTGTCCTGTCAACTCGATGACAAGGCAAAATTTTATAAAAATAAACAGAAAATCAATTTTTTCACCTAGTAATCTTTGATAAAAAAATTCAAACATTGTAGCTTCAGTAGCATATTTGTGAGATCCCAGAGAAAATATATCCAAGCAAATATATTAGGTGAAAATTGAGGCATGTAAACATTTGCTAGTTGAAGACATTGGAATGTGGGATTGATTCTATAAGTGCAAAGTTAAATGAATTCTATTTTGATATTATAGCAGATATAGTACTGTAAATCAGGGCCATTGTAGCAGCATTACAGGCCCATGGGCAAATCAAATGCCTAAGATTATATAGTATTTATTTATTAACAGCAAGCCACTGCAATACATAGGTCAGCACCCCCCGGGACAACTGTCCAGTGTTCTTATACTTAGAGACAACAATATGTAGAACAGAATTAATACTGTAACAGTGTATTGTGTGCTTTTATTGAGGAGAAGGTTGATGTGAAAGGATGGAAATGTTGGAAAAATTGTTGAAGTGTGAATGAAGTTGTTTGAAAGATTAATAGTAGATGAATAACTAACCAAATTTTCATTAAAAGAATTGTGATTAGAAAATTGAAATTAAAATGGTTGGTAAATAGTTTGTAAAATCATTTTTAAATCAATGATTAGTGAAGTAAGTGTTCTAATGGTGAAGTCAGTGCTGTACAAATAATCTCACAATTGTACTAAATGGTCAAGCAATGTAAGATAGGGGTTCTAATAAAACACACATATTAGAGAAGAGATAAATTGTTCATCATCATCATCATCATCATCATCATCATCATCATTATCATCATCATCATCATCAGTGTTGTTGTTGTCATCATCATTGTCATTATCACCATCGTCGTCGTCATCATTGTTGTCATCATTGTCATCATCATCATCATTGTCGTTGTCATCATTGTCGTTGTCATCATTGTCATCATTATCATTATTATTGCCATCATCATCATTGTCGTCATCATTTGGTCGTCATCATCATTGTCGTTGTAATCATCATTATCACCATCATCATTGTCATCATCATCATTGTTGTCATCATTGTCATCGTCGTCATCGTTGTCATCGTCATTGTCATCATCATCATCATCATCATTTAATGTCCATTTTCCATGCTGACATGGGTTGGACTATGGTTCACTTAATAGCAGTTTAACATCAGTTTCCCCAGTGATGTAGTAATAATTACTGTAAGATATAAACCACTACTGGAAATTCATAATGGAACTTGAAGTTTTAAGATTTCCTTACCAACAAGAAATATATCTTTATCATTTCCTTGTTTCTGTCATTGAACTGCAGCCATACTGGAGCATCACCTTGTAACATTTAGTTGAACAAATTAACTTCAGTTCTTATGCTTTTTAAGCCTGATACTAATTCTGTCAGTTGCTTTTGCTAAACCACAAAGTTGCAGGGGTGTAAACAAAATAACACCAGTTGTCAAGTGATGGTAGAGACAAACACAAAGACACACTTACACACACATATACACACACACACACACACACACACACACACACACACATGCATGCACACAGGCAGACAGACATATATATTATAGACAGACAGACATATATATTATGGGCTTCTGCAGAGTTCTCATTTGCCAAATTCCCTCATAAGGCATTGGTTGGCACAGGACTATAATAGAAGACACTTGCCTAAGGTGGTGCACAGTGGGACTGAGCCCAAAACTACATCATTGCAAACTGTCTGACCTTCTTAACCACACAGCCATAGGTTACAATAGCAATATGACATGTTGTTAATGAACAATGACACACTAACTGAATTCCATTATTAACATTCATCTATGTATTGTATTATTTGTACAAGAATCACATTATCTGACCAGTTAACAATGGGCTCACAACAAAATGTCACAAGAGGAATAAACAAAAATAGTGACTAGTCTATGTTTCATGATATTTACGACAAGGAAACTGTTGTTAGTATTATTATTGTTGTTGTTGTTGTATGTGTGTGGTGGTAGTGCTTATCTCCAGGTCAGGCTTGATCCTGCTAACTTATGAAAGATATTTCAGCCATGATTATACTATTTAAAAAAAATAACATAGATATCTTGGACTACATTGTTTTGTGTGTCTTTCTTTGTTTAAGACAGTAAAGTGTAATTTGAGAGAGATTTGGCTACTACTTCTACCAGATTAAACAACCACATAGATACTGCCCCTTGACATAGTACTTTTTAGATTTTCAATACACTGTCTATACTTCAATGAAATGCGTGGCCTAGTGGTTAAGGTGTTACACTCATGATTAGAAGATTGCAGTTTCAATTCCTAGACTGGGCATCGTGTTGTGTTCTTGAGCAAAACACTTCATTTCATGCTGCTCCATTTCAGTCAGCTGTAAATGACTTATCCTGTAATAGACTGGCATTCCATCAGATGTAATGTCATGATTTTGGTTACTTATATGTCATGGAGACCAGGTGGAGGTACGTGGCTTAGTGATTAGGGGTGTTGGACTCGTGATCATAAGATTGTGGTTTCGATTCCTGAACCAGGCACCATATGTTCTTGAGCAAAACACTTCATTTCACATTACTCCAGTCCACTCAGCTGGTAAAAATGAATAATCTTGCAACAGACTGGTGTCCCATCTAGGTGGGGAATTTATATACCGTGAAACTCGGAAACTGGCCCTTATGAGTCAGCATGATTCAAGAAGGTAACTTTACTATTTTTTTTCTTAACCATAGAAACCAGGTAACCAGCCTTATGAGTCATTGGGCTCAAGATGATAATATCTAGGAGTTGATGATGTTATATAATTGTGCAGATATGGTTTCTTGAAATCTCCAAGATCTCCACAAGGACTTAACATCATGAGCCTCTTCAGTCCCTGGTATGCTATTGTCAAAGAATTGAATAAAAAGGTTTGAATGAATAAATTTGTATGAAAAAATGTCATATTTTAAAATCTCAGCTTTGTCTTAGAAACTTGATTAGTTTTCTTTGTAAATATCAGTGCCAATACCAAGAACTGATACTTTTATAAAGTTTTAAATGCCTTCAATTTTAAATGACTTTTTCCTTGTACTTTCTGTAATAAGTAAGGCTGACCTTGAAAGACTGAGATGATTAAGGTAAGAAGTTTATTTTATATTCTAAAGAAGTAGCGCTGTGTGCTTTGGGTTTGTTATCATTTAGAATACCTACTTCTTATTTTTCTGCTTAGATTTTGCATATTTCTAGAAAAGTTCTCCAACAGACTTGGTTAGTTTCAAATCTGTTACATTAGTTGTTTTGTGACTATTCTAAGATAATTTTACATTGATTATATCTCACATAATTATAGTAATTTTTTTTCTTTTCACTATATGTTGTTGCTAAGAGATGCCAAAATTGGTGCTGTTTGAAGATTACCTCCTGGTAGGCTCTTCATGGCAATGAAATAAAAGTGGAGGTTCTAGATAAGCAGTAACCCAATCAGATATCACATCAACTAAGAATAAAAAGAGGAAGGCAGCAGCGAAAATGTTTTATTGGTTTTTAAACTCAGATGTTTTATCCTATTCATTGACAATAAACCTCCAAACAACCAGTTCCTGAATGGCCAATTATCTCAGATCTTTTTCTAATACTGACCTCACCAGAGAAATTATTGGTTATTAAAATATCTGTAGATAGTTATAGAAAAGAATGGTGTCCTGTTGGATACTTTTAGTAGACTCTCCTGATCTTGGTGCTTATGTGAATTTGATAGAATTGTGATGATTGTAACAAACAACTTTTTATTACTTGCATAACTTGAGGATGCACTTTGACACATCTTCACCACCATCTTTTCTTTTTTCCAACTGGGGTAGCCACATATCTCCCCTCTCATCACCTAGCATTAAGCCACTTCCCACAATGCTACACCCCACCCCTCATTAGTTGAAGTGGAGACTTGTCTTCCAAGTTACTTGGAGACCTCACTAGTACCAGTGTCATATAAAAAGCATCCAATACACTCTATAAAGTGGTTGGCGTTAGGAAGAGCATCCAGCTGTAGAAACTATGCCAATGCAGACATTGGTATTTGGTGCCAGCTCCTGTCAGATTGTCCAATCCATACTAACATGAAAAGTGGACATTAAAGAATGCTGATACATTTGTCTCTCTTACTCTTTCAAAAACCATAAATCAAACTTACCACAATGGAGTCTCCCTAAACACGAAGGACAGATATTTTCAGATTATGAGAGGTACGATTCTTCAATCTTTTATCTTTACCAGAAAAAGTTAAGTCGGAAGAGGAAAAAGTTTTTATCAATGCATTGCTAAAAAATTCTCTCTTCACAACTGAAATTTCTCAACCCTAATCAAATTCTTCCTAAAATTTTGAGAAACTCATTTTCTTCTACAAATCAATCTTAATATGTTCTGTTTGCAGCACCTTGCCTGCCAAAGCCATAATTTTGGTGACTGTTTTACATTCAATTACACACTTAACATAAATTAATTTTTATCTATTTCTCATTTCTCTTTTATATTAGCTCAACATTTAATTTCTTCAGAAACATTTTACTCTCTTGGTTTTTATAAATCCTCAGAATGTCTGAAACATTACCGATTATTCTCAAAGAATGCCTTCCAAAAGTAATTTTCTGGTTCTATGAATCTGTCTGGAATCATAGAAGCATACAATTGTATCATCCTATCCCTACAAAATATGACTCTCTGGTCCTTGCATATCTAAAGCCATGAAAACCATTATTAATGAATAATCTGACTTCAATAAGTCAGTAATAATGCTTGAACGGGAACCATTTCACTTCATTTGTCTCATATATCATGAACTTTGGACATTGCTTGTTCTCAAACACAATGATATAAAATGATAAACAGATTGACATGGGGCAGTCAAGGAAGTGAAAGAAAAAGATACACACACACACACACACATTTATATGTCTATATGTATATATACACATACACACACATATACATCGTGGATGTGTATTCTACTTTCAGTTATTGTTTATTGGAGTTTGATTTTTGATATAGTTAACCAAATTTGTTTAAAACTGAGTGCTTTATTGATATCTGCCTTGATTTTTTTAATCCCTTTTTTTCTTATTATATATGTTGCTCCAACATGACTGCAGCTGCATGGCTGAAATAAATATATTCATAAATAAACTTAATTATTTATAATATATCCTCTGTAATGTTTTATTACGAGGAGGCGCAATAGCCCAGTGGTTAGGGCAGCAGACTTGCGGTCGGAGGACCGCGGCTTTCATTCCCAGACCAGGCGTTGTGAGTGTTTATTGAGCAAAAACACCTAAAGCTCCACAAGGCTCCGGCAGGGGATGGTGGTGAACCCTGCTGTACTCTTCCGCCACAACTTTCTCTCATTCTTACTTCCTGTTTCTTTTGTGCCTGTAATTCAAAGGGTCAGCCTTGTCACACTGTGTCACGCTGAATATCCCCGAGAATTACGTTAAGGGTACACGTGTCTGTGGAGTGCTCAGCCACTTGCACATTAATTTTACGAGCAGGCTGTTCCATTGATTGGATCAACTGGAACCCTCGACGTCGTATGCGATGGAGTGCCAACAACAACATACATATATATACACCAAATTATACATATATATA
>NC_068991.1:53229899-53242618 GCF_001194135.2 Octopus bimaculoides
TATATACATATAGACAGACAACAGAGAGAGATGGAGAGATAATGAGATAGAGACACGAAGGAGAAATGGAGATAGTCAAACAGACAAGACAGAGGAAAATGGGTGCCGGTGTAGTATGTGATCTACATACATGTTTCTGGGATAGCTTGTGATCTACATTAATTCAAATGGTATAGTTTGTGATCTGTGCCAAGTTTTTGATCTACATTTAAACTTCATCTATTTACTGGACTTCTGGTTGATTTGGTATGTAAAACTTTTATGATTTAAATACTTTTAGTCCTGAGCCCATTGAAAGAAGTCGTGATGAGAGCAAAAGAATTTCATACACAGGTTATTTGAGAGAATTTTGATGAGAACAAAAGAATTTTACACACAGGTTATTTGAGAGAATTTTGGATGTAGATCACAAGCTAGTCTAGATTTAATTTGCTGTAGATCACAATAGCATGTAGATCACATACTACATTGGTGTGAAACCTACCAATTCTAAACTATTCCATCTAAACTTACTCAAGCACCAACTTCTCATCAAAGCATATTGTCAAATCTTTCTCTTGTAAACCCTGCTTTTCTGAAATTAGTCTCTTTATCCTTCTTCCCTCATCAACAGCTGACCTTCAGGAATTTAGAGTAAGCATTGTTTGTATCAGTTGACTCATCTGATTTGAGAAATATGGAAAAGGATGTCAGCATTACTCTTCCAATTCAGACCAGCAGATAAAAAAAAAAAGTGAACAAAATAAGGAGAGCAACTAAGAAGAAAGTTGTAGTCATTGGTTTTGACCATGTGGCATAGTTTAGAGTGCAAGTATGATTGAGTGACAAAGTAGAGTGGAATGTTTGAGAAAGAAGAATAAATAGAAAGATAATTACTGACTTGCTTCATCTTCCTGTAGTAGAAACACTGTGAAATGAAGCAGAGCAACACAAACTAGAACAGCTCATACAAAAACATCTTCATAGCTTTAAAATAGTTAAATAATAGCTAAATAATATTGTAAGAGAGAAAAAATATGAAAATTATTTGCTATGGGTGAGGTTGTTGAATCTAGATATTTGTTTTTGACAATCAAGTTCAAGCTGCCATTAAAATAATTACATATAGACAAACAAGGAATATGTTGATCATTTATTAAAAAAGATCATTTATTAAAGATATCAAGCCAGCAGAGGGAATTTATTGAACAACTGTTTTACATTCATCATCATAACCATAATCCACAGTTCTAAAAATCATAGGTGGAACAAACACGACACTCCTTTACTTCAACGTGTTCTGAATAAGATGTTGCATTTTATTATAGATTAGTATTATCTCTGGCAACATTTCTGCACTGTCTCTTGCCTTGTGATGTCTGTCTTAAGCTGGTTTATGTGCGATCCATCTGGATTATTTGGTTGACTCATTAACAGTATTTGAATAGTATTTTTAGCATTATGCATCACCACCCAGGCTTTTAATGCATGTCTGTGTTGTATATCTGGTTTGGTAAGCTATATGCACTTATATAACGAGCAGTTAATACTAAGGACTTTTTTTATTGAATTATTGCAATATGTAAATGATATTATCTGAATAACACAATTAGTTCCAGAGGTAGATAAATGGTAGCTACAGTTCATAGTTGTTAGGATTCAATGCTGGTGTTTGAGAAGTGTGATAGTGAATAGCAATGAAACTTGTATAATAGAATTAGAGGTTACACAATTATCAGAAGAAATTAATTGTGTATTCATTGGATGTGCAGCATTTAGTACAAATGAATTTAGGAACACTGCCTAGAGATAAACATTACTTTACATAGCATGTATCATAAGTTTGTGGTTCATATCCTACCTGCATCATTGGTATACCTCTTTCTGTGTTTTAGTTGCTCAGCTATTTCCACAACATACTTTGAATTAACCTGAAGACTTTCCATATTCATTTTTATACATGTCACTATTCTACAATATCCCAATTTTAACCAATACATAATATTCTTTGTCCTTCTATATGATGAGAAAAATCATTTGTTTCAAATAAAGGTGAGCAAATCTCCACAATGTTATGACTGTAGCTGCCATGTTGTTACCATCACCACCACCACCAGAGTTAAATATATTATACAAAGAATGGATCTTATTGACATCTAGTGAGAAGCTATCTGGCCAAACTAAAGTTATTCATGTTGTAAATTATTTAACCACATAGCTTGCATTAAGGAGTTAATTGCCTAACACCAAATTTATTGTGTCTTTCTCAGTTGTTGCTGAAATCTACTTTTAAGGCTTGTATCTTAACTTGTACCCAATTTTGTTTCAAATCTTCCTGAATTCTTTTGTTCCAGTGCTGAAGAATCTGCAAGGTGTATTCCAGAAGTTTTGAGTCCCTTTATTGAAATTTTAGTATATCGTTACTACACATTTAATAAGCTGATCTGCTAACTCTTTTATTCCAGATTGAAGGAGACAACTGTAATAGTATTTTGAACATGCCTTGCTAAACACTGCTTGTCACAACTGACTAGTTTGCAGAATGCAGTCAGAACATTTGAAAGCTTGCCATGCAATAAAGTTTTGTGTTAAACTGAACAAAATCTCTATAAAAACTTACAAAATGCTCAATACTCGTACAAGAGGTTCACGGATGGTAGAGAGGTGGTTAGAAGTGGTGTAAGGTTTGGGAGGGAGAGGAACATCAGAAAATCAGAGCTGGTTGAGAAAATCTTCAATTTTCTAGATGAAGACCATTGTATGTCCATAAAGACAATAAGCATACAATCTGGAATTGGTGTGGCAATTGTACACAGAATTATTCATGAAGATCTGCACACATGCAAAATTTGTACAAAGTTTGTTTCTAGGGTGAAGACATGTTGGTGACAGCAGGGAGGTGGTTGAGCTCATGACTTCCAATCCAAGAGAACTTGAGTTTTTGGTGACTTGTGGTGACAGTTGGATCTACTGCTATGATCAAGAGACAGAGTCCCTAGTGAAAGCCTTGTTCCCCTAGAGCTTGTTCCCTTAGAGCTAAGAAGCTCCTTGTTCCCCTAGAGCTAAGAAGGCCAGGCAAAGCAAGTCCATCGACAAGCTCATAATGATACCCTTTTTCAACAGCAAGGGTATCATCTACATCCGCTGGGTTTCCCTCTGGCCAGATAGTCCACAGAGAGTACTGTGTAGAGGCTAACTTTCCTTACAGTCTAGACCTTGCTCACTGTGACTTTTGGTTGCTCTCAAGCCAAAGGAGGATCTCAGGAGGCAGTTGCCTTGAAGACATAAAGATGAAGAAGGCTGTGACGAGGATCCTGGACACTTTCACTTTGGAGGACTTCTGTGGGGCTTTCACAAAATGGCCAAAGAACTACAATAAGTGCACTGATATGAGAGGATCCTACTCTGATGGAGATTACTGTTTTGTACTTCTCTGAAATTAATAAATGTGTTTCCTGAAGAAGTCTTAAAATTTCTGGAATGCACCTTGTGTTTTCCCCAAACTGCAATAATTTACAAGTTTAAAAATACTTTTATAGAAATGTAATCTCTCAGTTGATTAGTTGTTCCAATAGTAAAGAAGAGAATTGTCTGGTTAAGTGTTGAGAAATTCTATGAAAGGAACAAAGTCATAGATATGAATTATGACTTCTTTTCAATAACTGGTTTGATAAGTTATATGCATTTATACAATAAACCCTTATAATACAACTTTTATCTTTTATTTGTTTCAGTCATTAGATTGCAGCCATGTTTGGGCACACTTTGAAAAATTTTAATTGAATGAACTGGCCCCAGTACTTATTTTTGCTTCTTGGCCTGGTACTTATTCTATTGATCTCTTTTGCCAAACTGCTAGCTTAAACACTTCAACACCAGTTGTCAGGCAGTGGTGAGGAACAAACACATACCAACATATGTATATACATGATGGACTTTTTTCAGTTCTTGTCTACTACATCCACTCACAAGGTTTGGTTGATGTGAGGCTCTTGGAGAAGACATTTGCCCAAGGTGCCACACAGTAGGACTGAACCCTGAACCATGCGGTTAGGAAGCAAACTTCTTACCACACATCCACACCTGCACCTACTAAGGATTTTTAGGTTAAATTACTGAAATAATAGGGTAAATCATTTTATCTGAATGACTATCAGTTCTAGAGATAGACTAATGAAAGTTTACATAATTTAAAGGTAGACTTATCCATCCAAACTCAAAGCTTTCTGTAATTCAGCAACTGTTCCTCAACAACAAGAATAAAGAGAAGTCCATAACAGTTTGACTGAAATGGCTGGAATCCACCTTTAAACTGTGCTTCTGTTTTACTCAAGTTGATTCATCATTTGTGAAAAAGAGGTCCAGAAATGTGTCAAGTATTAACAAAATTTTTTCTCATTAATGGTACAAATTCAAATATTTGGAAAATTTGTCTGTTTTAGCTAAAATCTGGCTTTTATAAAAAGATGTTGGTCACATGTGCCAGAACAAACTATACACATCAAACCAAACTTGTTCTTTTCACTTGACACGTTTCTGTTATATACTCATATTGATTATTTACATTTGTTTATTTTTGTTTTTGTTACTATTTAATTAACTGCAAACTTTTTTGTTAGCTTTGCTTGAAATAAACTCAAATATATTGTTAATAAATTGTTCAAAGTACATTTTGTGTTTAGTGCCTAAACTTGAACATTTTTTTCCAATTAATTGCCAAATAAATCCTTCCTCCAAAAGTTTCATGTTTTTGTTGTCTGAGCTGAATGTTGGTGGAGATATCTGTGAGTAGAGATCAAAATATAAAAAGCAGTTTTATTCATAGAGACTGTCTGATAGTAATCCTGCATTCCTAGATGAGTCTGATACACAGCTTCAGAAATTCACCAGATACATTAAGTTTTCTTGCTCTGAGCTTGTTCTTGTGCTAGATATTTACCACTTACATGAAGGTGCATGGCTTAGTGGTTTGGGTATTTGGGTCACAATCATAAGATTGTGAGTTCAATTCCTGGCCATGTATTGTGTCCTTGAGCAACACTTTATTTCACAGTGCTCCAGTTCACTCAACTAACAAACATGAGTTGTACCTGTAATTCAAAGAGTCAGCCTTGTCATATTCTTTGTCATGCTGAATCTCCCTGAGAACTACATTAAGGGTATGCATGTCTGAGGAATGTTCTGCCACTTGCATGTTAATTTCAAGAGCAGGCTGTTCTGTTGATCAGATCAACTGGAACCCCTTGTTGACATAACTGACAGAGTGTCAGTTTTCCGGTCACATTTAATTTTCCTCAGTGATCATTTTTTCAAATTTGTGGACTCTTCTGCTAATTCAACTTAGCTTTTTATACTTGTTGGTTATTGATGCTAAATCATAAGATAGTATCAATAACAGTATGACCATTTTTTAAAATAATCTCATTGTATTGTATCAATAAGTTTATGCTAATATCATTCATCTCTATGTAAAGTAGCAAGCTGGCAGAAATGTTAGCACACCAGACAAAATGCTTAGTGGCATTTTGTGTCTTTTGAGTTTAAATTCCTCCACGGTTGACTTTGCCTTTCATCCTTTCAGGGCCAATAAAATATGTACCAGTCAAGCACAAAAGTTAATATAATTGACTTACCCCTCTCCTTAAATTGCTGGTCTTGAGCCAAAATTTGAAACCAATATCATTCATCTCCTTAAAGAAGGAAAGATTGCCTCCATATTAATAAACTTACCTGTTTTGGAACAAGTTGCTGACAACATTGTTATGTTATACTACAATCTGATTTGGAACAAAGCTATTATGCAATGATTTTCCTGTATGGAGTATAGAGAGCTACCAGGGTATCATGCTTTATTTTGCAGTCTGGTTAGTTTAACATTTACTACCCATACAGGTATGGAAAAATGTTTCAGGACCCTACCCCAGTGACCTCCCAGGAATACTGGGTGGCAAAAGTGGACAAAAGGATAAATAGGTAATAAGCAGAAATGGTGGAGCGCTGACCTGAATTTATATTATAAAACTTTCAACTGTCAAGAACAAATAAAATAAGTACTGCTTGTGCATTGTGGTAAATGCTGTTCCTTTTCCCTGCCATTTTGTATATTTGTAGCCTTGCGTTAATCTAAGAAATGAATATTTACTGCCATTCTGTGTATATTTACGTTAAACAGGTTTCAGAAAGGATGAATAATCTTTTTACTTTCTTCCTTGTCCTTTCAGTGAAAGAATATATATATTGGATACATACATATACATATACATATATATATATATATATATACACACACACATATATGATATATATATATATATATATTATAATAATATTAGGGATAAAATCCAAAATTACAGGTAAAAACTCAATTATATATGTGACAGTGGATTTTCATCGATGAGTTCATGAACCTTGGTTCTTTTCCCTAAAACTATATATATATATTTATTTCTTTATTGCTCACAGGGGGCTAAACATAGATAGGACAAACAAGGACAGACAAAGGGATTAAGTCGATTACATCAGTCTCAGTGCTTAACTGGTACTTATTTAATTGACCCCGAAGGATGAAATGCAAAGTCGACCTCGGCAGAATTTGAACTCAGAACGTAACGGCAGCCGAAATACCGCTAAGCATTTCGTCCAGCGTGCTAACAATTCTGCCAGCTCGCCACCCTATGCATGACAGTTGATTCATCATTTGTGAAACTGGCATGACAGTTTTTCTGTTCCATGTTCATAGACCACTTGTCTGGAATGCCACATACTGTGACACCTTCTCTGGCAGCAGTCTGGTGTGTTTGGTTGCCAGCCCAGGCTTCACTGCTTGTCGAGCTGAGAAGGGCAAATTGTCAAAGTATTGGCCACTCTCTAACTGATTTGTGGTTGAGCCTGTGGCAGTAGAGACCTCCAGCATTCTTGGGTCCGCACTATGTCCCTGCTCATTCCTATCGGGGCAGAGATAGCTTTCCACAAGTCCATGTCCCATGAGTTGGAGAGGCTGTTTCAGTGTGGCTCCCTTACTATCCTTCAGGGCAATGCCTTTTCCATTTCCATGAGGCAGACTGACAAGTCTTTTCAGTTATAGCTGCTGTAATCATTTGTTAAACAAATAAGATTGAGAAAACAATGGATTAAAGTACTTCACATGATTGGTAAAGAAAAAAAAAAATAAAGTCAAAATAAATTATCTTTCACACTGATAAGTATTTAGATATCATGTTCTCTACTGTCACAGTATATCATTGTTAATAATGCCTTGATTGGCTGAAGATTGACTGCATCCTTTGAAAGAGCATCCTGTATGTTCTGATTAATTTAAGAATATTGGTAATGTATGTATGAATCATCAGCTGATAAATATGTTGAGTGTAGATCAAGAATTTATTCAATACAAAAGAAAATACGTTGACCATCTGTGCTTTTATAACCATGAGAAATACTTTCACAGTCGAATATATCCTGTATAAAAGGAGAAAAAATGTCAATGGTTTTGTGGCAGTTAAATAACTCTTATTAATGTTGAATTTTTTAATCATTTTTTAAGAGTTGTATTGGAGGAAATTAAAAAATACTTTATGGGTTTGATGAATTGTTATTGAAACTATCCTGGGGACCTGCATTATCATCAAAACTGGAGCTTGGTAAGAATACTATCGACAGACGAATTTTGTTAAGGGCACTCAATGGCCAACTGATAGTGTGAAACCAGCAGCATGTTAGGGCTACCATTAATGAAAAAAAAAAAAAAAAAAGAAGAAAACTTAAGCTGTTTTATTGTTACCCCAGCACTCATAAAAAGTGCTTATGTTATTTTATTGTGGTACTCTTGTAGCCAACCATATCACCTGAATAACAATTATACATCTGCCATAATCATAGGTGAAATCGTTTAATCAGAGAAAAATGTTAGCAAATTATTGTAGTTAATACTTCTTGTCTTCTGACACCAACTGTTTTCTTTTCTTTTAATAACCACCTTTCTGAATGTGTGAGTTGTTTCATGAAACAGGTTTGAAAGTAGATATACTGGCATACCAGAAATACAAATAGGATTGGCTCATTAAAATATCATAGCGTACAGCAGTAGGTCAGTGGACGTATTTTTAAAGAAGTGTGGTACACCTATAACATTTTGAACCTCAATGAGATTATACCAAGCTCTGAAGTAGTTTACTTTTCATTAGAAAGTATGTGATAGATTGCATAGCTGAAGCAAGCTGACAACCTTTAAGAATGAAATAGTCAATATTTACATTTATGTACTAATTTTAAATGCTCTAATTTCATTAAAATATGTTGGCACATACTATTTTTATTCATTCAGTCATCCATCATCATCAACATTATTCAATGATTTGAATTTACAAAGTGCTGTTACATAATCTAGTATGCACAGCTTATTCTATTCTCAACTCTTTTAAAATCGGTTATTTCCCGCTTCTTTCTCCTGACCTAAATATTGACTTACTTTCTATTCTTAATACAATACTTCAAAAACTATATGACACAGTGTGACAAGGCTGACCCTTTGAATTACAGGCACAACAGAAACAGGAAGTAAGAGTGAGAGAAAGTTGTGGTGAAAGAGTACAGCAGGGTTCGCCACCATCCCCTGCCGAAGTCTTGTGGAGCTTTATGTGTTTTCGTTCAATAAACACTCACAACACCCGGTCTGGGAATCGAAACCACGAGTGCGCTGCCCTAACCACTGGGCCATTGCGCCTCCAATGATAATAATAAGAACAAGAAAAAGGTGGGAATTATGAAATCAATAGTGAAATAAATTTTGTCATTCAATCTGATGAGCAATTTATAACATGAGCTTTTTTCCTAATTTAAGACATCAAGTCCTTTGATTTGTTTTTCATTTTTTTAAAATCTTTTATTTGTTTCAGTAATTAGACTATGGGCATGCTGAGGCACCACCTTGAAGAATTTTTATTCAAACAAATCAATCACAGTACCTAGTTTCCTTTTTTAAACCTGATACTTATTCAATTGGCCTCTTTTGCTGAATTGCTAAATTACAAGGACGTAAATACACCAACACAGTCAAGTGGTGGTGGTGGGGGAAAAACACAGACACAAACACACACGGACATATGTATGTATGTATATTACCAAATCCACTTACAAGGCTTTGGTTGGCCTGAAGCTATAGCAGAAGACACTTGTTCAAGGTGCCATGCAGTGGGACTGAATCTGAAACCAAATGATTGGGAAAAAAGCCTTTTCACACACAGTCAAACCTACTTATTTTTTGCACATATTTTCACTACATTAGATATTACACATTCAACATGTCACTGATCTCTTTTGGAAATTGTCAGTTTATTTTATTACTTTATAACAGACCGCTTTTATAATACATCATGTTTTATGCAATGTCATTTTTCATTATCAATAGAAGGCATTCCTAAACTTCTTTCAGTACATTAATTCTGATCTATACATTGTATTATCAAACCACCTACCTTGTTTCTTTAGCATTTACAGTTACTGGAGTGCACCTTCTTTTTTTCTATGTAATTTCGTGGGTGGTGATCAGGGTTGGAGGGCTGCATACAACATGATATAATGTGTTCTTTGTTAGGTTGAGGTGATTAAAAGATAAAATTCACTGCTTGTGAAAAAAACACAAACTTAGGATCTAATGTAGGCATCACTAAATTCTGAATATCTGTTTGTATTTCATAACTATAGATGAAAACATTGTTTCTCTGAAAAGAATTTTGGAATTTCATACCCATTCTGACTTGTTCTTGTCAGTGAGAAATGATTGTGTCTCCCTGAGAAAGTATTTTCAGGAAACAATCAAATAAAGCAGAAATGAAGGGTGTGTACTTTAACTATTTTTATGTGGAGAATGTATATGTACACATTTATGTATGTGTGTGTGTGTGTGTATATGTATGTATGTATGTATATTGATGGGCTGTACCAGAAATAATGTGCTTCAACTTTTCAAAATGAAGCCCACATTTCCTTGATATAGGTGCAGGTGTGACTGTGTGGTAAGAAGCTTGCATCCCAATCACATGCTTCCAGGTTCAGTCCCACTGATGGCACCTTGGGCAAGTGTCTTCTTCTATAGATTCAGGTTGACCAAGCCTTGTGAGAGGATTTGGAAGACAGGAACTGAAAGAAGCCTATTGTGTGTATACACATACACATACATATACAAATACAAACACATATACATATATATATACATACATACACATATATATATACATTTACACACACACACACATATATGTATACACGCACATATATACATATATAGATAAATATACATATATCAGTAGCGAAGGGTGATTAGAAAACTAGAGCATGCAGTTTACCCCCATCCCTCACTGAGGTTGGGGGTAGGGGTTCCAAGTGTTCCACCTTCCCCATGAAAGTGTAGTATTATATACACTTTGAGATATGGGGAGTCTGAAAATGAAAATAGTTTCCCCACCTACAATGCACCATTTTGAAGTAGTCAATATGACATGAGAAACACACGTATAACTTTGGAAATCACTTTCATCATTTGACCCTTCGACTTTGAGAAAAAAGTCAAAATTCTATTTAAAGTTTGGAAGAAAAGTCAACATTCATGAACTCTTGAAGCTGATTGAGAGAGTACCAAATTAAGTGAATGGCTATCACAATGTACAACTTCTTTCAGTGATGCAGCTTTCTTGAAGCCTTCCCTTCTCATCAACAAATCACAAAACATGTGACAGTTAAGATTTCATTTGAAGGTCTGTAGTCTCATCAAACATAACAGCAACAAATGCTGGTATTTTTTTTTATATCATTGGCTTCACTTGTAACAGCTATACAATTAAATGATTTCATTTTGAATATCACTTGAAAGTGAAATTCATTTTCAATGTCACTTCAAAACTGAGAAAATGTGTTCTTATACTGACAAACTAACAGACATGGAAAACAGAAAAATTTGTTCAGAATGGGTCATCTCATCATTCACTTAGACTATTCATAATACTTTCAATCAAAATAACAATGACATTCGTTGCTGCCCACTTCGGTTTTGATTTTCAGCTTAAGCTTTGGTTTCTCTTTTCTGAAAATGATAATACTCTTCTTACCTGGTTCAAAGTTGGGGAAAGTAGAGAGAAAACTGAACTAATTGACCCTTTTATCATCCTGGCAGTGACTGAAAGCATGAAAAATTCTACTAGGTTATAATCTTTTTAAATGAATCAAAGCTTTATGCTAATAGATAATTTAGGTGCTTACGTAACCTTTCTTAAATAACTTTAAATATTTAAAATTAAATTTTAAAGCATTGACATGTAAAAATAGATGAAACCTTTACTCATTAATCACACACACACAAATTTCCGGTTTCTTCTTTTCACTCAATGTGTGAAGCCATCAAGGAAACTCAAGGGTCACATGACTGAATTCAGGTCTTAAGAAGGGATCAAAAATACTCTCTCCATTGATTAAATCTTTTAAGAAAGCAAGTTTGGGTGCATAGTGAAAAGTTTTCTTCCCAACCACATGGTTCCAGTCCAGTCTTCTACTAGAGTTTTCTACTACAGCCTCAGGCTGACTAAAACTTTTTAAGTGGACTTGGTAGAAGGAAACTGAAAACAAACCCATCATATATGTGTCTGTGTGTGTGTGTGTGCTTGTCCTTCACCAACACTTGACAACCAGCGTTGGTGTATAGAATACAAATAAATAACATCACTGCTCTTACTATGTATAACTGAAAGCAAGCAGTAAAAAATTTACTTCCTTTCCCTATTATGTTTCTGTTGACAACATAACACAGCTGAAAGACAAGCAGTAAAATATCTGCTTTCTCTTTCTTGACCTCTCACTCATTTTTTTGTTTCATCTCAGTTTTTGATGCTTCCCTCTCAAAAATAGTAGAATACAAAGAAAATAACATCACTACTCTTACTATGACTGAAAGTAAACAGTAAAAAAATTGCTTTCTGTTGCCTTTCTTTTTGTTGACCAATTTATACTGGGAAATGCGAAATAAAAGTAAATATGACTACCATGAATCCCGTGGAAATTATCAATAATCAATTATATATTTATTTCTTTATTGCACACAAGGAAAAACAAGGACAGACAAAGTGATTAAGTCGATTACATCAAACCGCAGTGCATAACTGGTACTTATTTAATCAATCCCGAAAGGATGAAAGGCAAAGTTGACCTTGGCAGAATTTGAACACAGAACGTAGCGGCAGACAAAATACCACTAAGCATTTCACCTGGCATGCTAAGGATTTTGCCAGCTCCCCACCTTTAATCAATTATATATAGAATTATTCATTGTGGGAAAATAGTAAGGTATGCAGTGCATGTGTTGCATACATAGACCCTTTGCCCCTGATATATATATATAGGTGTAGGAGTGGCTGTGTGGTAAGTAGCTTGCTTATGAACCACATGGTTGTGGGTTCAGTCCCACTGTGTAGTTCCTTGGGCAAGTGTCTTCTACTATAGCCTCAGGCCGACCAAAGCCTTGTGAATGGATCTGGTAGACGGAAACTGAAAGAAGCCCGTCATATGTATGTATGTATATATCAGAGTGTAAGTATCTTGAGAGAAAAGCTGAACATTAGAAGCATCAGTTGTGGCGTGCAAGAGAGACGATTGCGCTGGTATGGACATGTGGTGAGAATGGAGGAGGATAGCTGCGTGAAAAAGTGCCACACCCTAACAGTTGAGGGAACCCGTGGAAGAGGTAGGCCCAGGAA
>NC_068991.1:53243079-53244948 GCF_001194135.2 Octopus bimaculoides
GCCAAATCAGACTGGAGCCTGGTGTTGCCATCCGGTTTCACCAGTCCTCAGTCAAATCGTCCAACCCATGCTAGCATGGAAAGTGGACGTTAAACGATGAT
Organism: Octopus bimaculoides; assembly: GCF_001194135.2. Taxonomy (NCBI): domain Eukaryota; kingdom Metazoa; phylum Mollusca; class Cephalopoda; order Octopoda; family Octopodidae; genus Octopus; species Octopus bimaculoides. The sequence goes on from NC_068991.1 coordinate 53,243,181, forward strand.
GATGATGATGATGATGATGATATGTGTATATGTTTGTGTGTCTGTGTTTGTCCCCCCAATATCGCTTGATAACCGATGCTGGTGTGTTTACATCCCTGTAACTTAGCAGTTCGCAAAAGAGATCGATAGAATAAGTACTAGGCTTACAAAGAATAAGTCCTGGGGTCGATTTGCTTGACTAAAAAGGCAGTGCCTCAGCATGGCCACATTCAAATGACTAAAACAAGTAAAAGAGTAAATATAAATATATATATATATATATTTATATATATATGATGATGATGATATATATATATATATAAGTTCCTCTGTGTGTGTGCGTGTGTGTGTATGTCTTTGTGTCCCACCACTCCTTGACAACTGGTTTTGGTGTGTTTAAGTTGCCATAACTTATCAGTTTGGCAAAAGTGATTGATAGAATAAGTACCAGGTTTAAAAGCAAAAATAAGTCCATAGGTTGATTCATTCAACTAAAATTTCATCAAGGCACACGGACACACATACACATATTGATTTCAAATTTCAGCACAAGGCCAGCAAGTTTGGGACCAAAGTTAACCAATTACATTGACCCCAGTGCTTTGATCGGTACCTATTTTATTGACCCCAAATTAATAAACGGCAAATTCGACCTAGGCAGAATTTGAACTCACAAAGGAGCATGGATCATGTGGAGACCGAAAATGAGTGTATGGCAGAGGGAGTGCAGAAATGCACTCACTGTTCTCCCAGGCAAGCAATACCGGCAGTGGGATTACCACCGCAGATTTCTATAGTGGGTTGGTAGAGCATATTTTTTAAGCCTGGTACTTGTTCTATTGGTTTCCTTAGTTGAACCCCTGAGTTATGGGGACATAAATACATCAACACCAGATGTTGAGTGGTGGTGGAGGACAAACACAGATGCAAAGGCACACACAAATATATGGTGGGCTGTTTTTAGTTTTCATCTACCAAATCCACTCACAAGGTTGTGATCAGCCTGAAGCTATAGTAGAAGGCATTTGCTCATGGTGCCCATGTAGTGGGACTGAACCCAGAACCATGTGGTTGGGAAGCAAGCTTCTTACTACTCAGCAATACCTGCACCTGTTTTCTTTTCAAGTGATCAAAGAACTCAGCATGATACTGAGCAAGAATAGAGAGAAAAGAGAGGAGAACTGCTCCTTTGAAATCATATTCATTGAATTTGATGTTGATGACTTTTTTCGGGTTTGGACAATGACTGACATTTAAATCTACCACTTTTTTTATATTTGCCCTGGACTTAAAATGAGAAATTACCAGTGAGATTTTGAATGAAGAAGTTTTATCATCAGGCACATTCAGTGAGAAAAGAAACTATTTTTGCCAATCTGATATGTCGTTAGTCAAGTTACTTTTTTTTTTAATTTAAAGATATGCTTCATGAATCTCAATGTGTATAGGTGTGACTAAGGACGTTTAGGCAATCCTTCTACATGCTAGTTTTTTCGGCACTATCATGCTATTAGCTGTCAGAAGTGAAAGTGCTCACTGCTAGTGAAGTATCTGTCTGCCTGCCTGTTGCTGGCCTGTCGATTCTTTGGCTACTGCAGCTAATACGATGACTGGCCGGAGCGAGCTATATGTCTGTCTGTCTGTCTCTCTCTCTATCTATCTATTACTCGAAAGTTCGCGCGTCCGCGCTAGCTAGTCGTGAGTAGAAAACACAAATTTAATATAAAAAACATATTTCCTGAAATTACAAATTATTTAAAATATAAAAATATAATTTTCAACAGAGAGA
>NC_068991.1:53245115-53247393 GCF_001194135.2 Octopus bimaculoides
CAGACAGACATATAGCTCGCTCCGGCCAGTCATGGTATTAGGTGTCAGTAGCCAAAGAATCGACAGGCCAGCAACAGGCAGGCAGACAGACAGATACTTCACTAGCAGTGAGCACTTTCACTTCTGACAGCATGATAGTGCCGTTTTTTCTTACTCTGTCAAACTGTGTTATTTTTGGGAAGAATTAGTGTCAGCTCTTATTCAGTTATATATATATATATATATATATATATATATATATATATATAGAGAGAGAGAGAGAGAGAGAGAGATAGATACATACATAGATATGATAAACCCCAAGAACTAACAATACACACATATATGGCAAATCTACACAACTGTGCCCTCAGATTTTGTTTCTTTATAACTTACAGCAAAATCGAGAATTTTTGATGGAATATTCTACAAATACCTTTCAGATAGCGTAGTCAACGACTGTATTACAATTTAATGTAAAGAAAAAAAGAAGCACACACATGCATGCTGATACATATCACGTAATATGTCTACAAAATTTCAAGTTTCATTTTGTGGGTATATACGCGATATGCGTCAGTATGTATCTGTGCGAGCGCACCAATTTTGTTTTCTTCTCTTTTCCATATAAAATTCTGACATAATCGCAATCTATCGGGTTGTCCTAAAGTCTTGTCACCCTCTACCGAAAAGTAATAAGAACAATAGAGGAACAATATAATAATAATATCAAACACATGTGCTGGTTTTAGTATGTTCACTTTCCTTGACACTGTCACACATCGAGAAGGGCTGTCTGAACATCATCGTTTCGAGGCACAAAATGATGCGGCATTATGTCCCGTATGACATTTTATGAAGCTGTGCTTTGGTGATTCTTGCAAAGGCTGCCGAAACAGCATTCTTCAACAGTTATTTATTCTGGTATCGCACTTGTGAAACTCTTTCCTTGATGATAGAAAATTAAAACAATATTTACAGGTGGTGACAAGACTTTCGGACCACCCTGTATATTATCTAAAAGATATTTGTAGAAAATTTCATTAAAAGGTCCATTTTTCTGAAAGTTACGAAGAAATAAATTCGTTTGGCAGGGAATACCGATATATGTGTGGGTGTGTGTGCTACCTCTTCGTACATGTGTACTACCAATGATTAGAGTTACAAAGACGCTCCGGAAGCACGTTGAGAGTTATCTCCCTTTATATAAACACTTCTACTCCCTGCTATATTACATTTTTTAGTAATCTTTATATTAATCTTCTTTATGATAACTAACATAAAGCCTATGGATCATACAAAATCTCTCCCTGCATCCAACTAACTAGATTCTAGTTTTTTTTTCCCCCACGAGCATTATTTAATACTTTTTTTTCTCTCTTTTCAATACTTCCCTTTCATCTCATACTCTCTTCCTTTCTCTCACCTTGCTATTAATGTTGACACTCAACCGGATAGAAATAACACTTCTATAATCGTCTTTATTTTTAATCATCTCTATAATTCTACTATCATTTTTTATGCCTTATTAATATATTATAATATTCTACTAATTTTTCTTCTCCTCTTTATTTCCATGTATAATTTTAATATTCTCATATATTGTTTACTACTATTACTTCTGACTTATCCAACTTTATCTCGTCCATAACTTCTCATTTCCTTTTGGTTTGCACATCGCGCTTCCTTATTTGGTATGCATCATCTGCACTTCAAAGACTTGTTTTCTCCTCTAAATTAACAGACCGACTTTTTAAACGTATCCACTCCTGTGGCCAAATATTTCTTCCTACCTTTAAACTTTTGTTGTCATTTTCTTGTCATTCCACTTTTTCATTTCTTTTAAAATTTGTTTCTTTTATTTTTCCATCTTTCTTAACTATCTCAACTTTCGTACTGAGTAAATCATGTCCATCAGAACTTGATTTAAAATAAAACGAACCTGTAAACTAGTCATTAATCTATATATATAAAAACGAGAATGTGTGTCTGTCTGTCTGTCTGTCTGTGTGTTTCCCTAAAACTCGAGAACTACACAACCAATTTCATTCAAATTTTACACATGTCTTACTTAGGGTTCCAGCTGTGTTTTAGTCCAAAAAAATTATTAACTTCTTGCAGAGTTCGAGCCCACAGCAACATCATATCGCCTCCACTATTTAAGTATTACGTGTCAAAAGTGAAACAAAAACACTCATGTCAAATACTTTCACTTTAAAAATGAAACTATTCCACTAACTGAAACAATCACATTTCGATACTGTAATGACAGATACTTTCACTTTAATGCTGTGTGTGT
>NC_068991.1:53250479-53252435 GCF_001194135.2 Octopus bimaculoides
AAAAAAAAAACCTATTTGTATATGCTCCACAAGGGAAAACAAGGAACATAGTTTACAACAAGGTGTTATAATCACAACAGCAAGAAAGTATGTACATGATCACCTTCTTTTACGAAACTTCATTGACTTTCATATATTTATATTGATATACATATATATACGTGTGTTTGGGTGCGTGTGTGTATATACATCTCTATATATAAAGATGATGCGTAGTCTAGACGGCGTTTTTAGATTTCATTATTCTCTTTAACCCGGGCAACGCCGGGTATTTCTGCTAGTATATTAATATAGCTAACTCTTCTCTAAGTATGGCTTACTATATATTGTACAGACATGTTACCAATTCAAAGATATATTCGAACCTGTAAGAAAGCCATTTAGTGTATTTTACCGTTGGGAAATTTTCTACAAATACCTTTTAGATGTCATAGCCAACGATTATATCGGAATGGGTTCAAATATGCCTCATGCATAAGGCGGCGAGCTGGCAGAAACGTTAGCACGCCGGGCGAAATGCTTAGTGGTATATCTTGTCTTCACGTTCTGAGTTCAAATTTTGCCGAGATGGACTTTGCTTTTCATCCTTTCGGGGTTGATAAATTAAGTACCAGTTGCTTACTGCGGTCGATCTAATCGACTCGCCCCCCCCCCAGATTTCGAGCCTTGGCCTAGAATAAAAAATATGCCTCAAGCATTTGAAGTAGTAAAAAGTTTGTATCTATACACACATTATTGCTTAGCGTTGTCACCCTGTACTATATATAACATTACTACGAACAAGCATAATAATTTGAAATTTTGATACAAGAGCAGCAAATTTAGGAGGTAGGGAATAGTCAATTACATTGACACACCTGTGCTTAGCTGGTATTTATTTTACAGTTCCCAAAAGGATGAAAGGCAAAATTGATCTAGGTAGGATCTCAATTCATATTTAAAAGAACTGGAACAAATAATACAAAGTATTTTGCCTGATACTTTAGCATTTCTACCACTCCAACGCCCTAAATAGGTGCAAAGCCTGAAGTTTGATTTATCAACCCCTGCCCTTCAAAAAAAGAAGAAAAAAAACTTCTTATCTAGTGCCTGTTTAGGGCGTTGGAATGGCTGAATCGTTAAAGTGTTCGACAAAATGTCTTGTGATATTTGTTTAGTCTGCCCCTTAAGTGTACCCATAACAACTTTGGTCTCAGAACTAATAATATCCTACAAATGCATCAAAACCAGAAACCTCATTCATAACACACCACAAACGTGAGTTTAAGAACAAATTGCAGATGACCAACATGAGATTTAAATTTGACTGTAAAACTGAAAGTTACCAACTTGAGTACTTTAGCTCTTACTTTGGACAGAGTACAACATTCTCACATAGGCTCACCATGTACTTGACCATTACATAACATTACACTACAAAATAAATTTGAATAGAAAATACTAGAGGAAAATACTTCAGTACTTCATAAAATTCCACTTAAAAATAGAAGATTAATTAAGGAAAACACTCATGTTAGAATAGATTACGAAAATTAACACACAAATACACACATTAAAAAATGAACATGTGGCTATTAATGGTTAAAATTTGATTGCAACAAACAGTTCATGTGACTGCTGAGGCATGAAGCTAATGATTAAAAGACCTTTGGCAGAGAAGTGAAACATAATTCAACCAGCATAAAGAAACAACACAGACACCAAATACATTCATTTCTTGAAAATGAGATTGTGAAGGTGTGGAAATGTTGAAGAAAAAAATAGAAAAAATCTAAAATAAAAAAGATGAAACTCGAACATAGTCGTGTATTTAATGAAGCATGTAGAAAAAAAAGCTGTTCCCTATATAAATACAATAAGATACATAAAAGCATGCATATATAAACATTTACATATGTACAAACACACATACACACACGTATATATATATATATATATATATATATATATATATAA
>NC_068991.1:53252452-53255972 GCF_001194135.2 Octopus bimaculoides
ATATATATATATATATATATATATATATATATATATATAATCATAAATATATAGGGATTGACAGTAACCTGCTTCTCCAACATACTGAGAATTCAGAAATAGCAGTCAAAGAACTACTGATTTCAAAACTACAAATTATTACTCCAGATTGATAGCGATATTTTTGAATTATTAATTTTATTACTAATTGACGATTCCCTGCCCTGCATATCTATATATATATATATATATAGAAAGAGAGAGAGAGAGAGAGAAAGTCAGTTGATGAGATCCAGTGATACTCAATATACAAAACACTTAGGAGCGCTCAAATGATTTGAACTTACACTCCAAAGTCCTTATCAAGGACTAATTCTGCGGAGTAAAGAGTGACTATAAGAGGAATCCAGGTAAGCAGATATGGAGATAATGATGCAAATAAACAGATAAATGGCTTGCACTTGGTATATAAAATATACATAAATGCATCTTTCTCCACTCAGATAACTTAGTACATACTAAGTAGTTTTGGTTGAATAAAGATGTATATACCTATGCATATTTTATATATCTAAGCCAAGCATTTTATCTATTTACATCATTATCTCTGTATATAGATATATGTATACACATGCATGTATGCACACACATAGACATACATTTATTTAAAACCACCCTGCTATACTTGTACATGCAGGAGGGGATGGGGTCTGGATCTAGCCCCCTTTCTTTTCTATCTGACATAACAAATATTACCCCCACCCCCACCCAACTGATTCTCATCTCCTAACACCTATTACACCCCTACCTATGGTACTACTCAGCTACTGTAATCATCTGAAAGCATAATCAATACATTACATTCCCTTCCTTCCAGCCAACCTCGATCCCTCCTCCCCTCACCCTCTCTGGAACCACTTCCATTCCTCATTATCATTCTGCCTGCACTATTTCTACCAAGCACTTCCTTACTGTGCCTTCTGCCATTGCTCTCTTTCCTCTGCTATACTCCAATCTTCTCTTGTTTACTATTATTCCCAATGCCCTCTTATGTACTGCTATCATCATGCCCATATGCACCTCTATATCTCCCTCTTCACTGCTGTACACCTTGCACATTATTCCCCTACTTTCTCATCTATTCTCCTCCCTGAACCATACCTGTACCTCACACTTTACCCCTCTCTATACTAGTATTCCTCTTCAACCATACCTCCATCCTTGTTCATCACTTGCTATATTCACCTCTATCCCCATCTTTAACCATCTGTCATTCTTCCCGTCACACTCTTAAGAAAGTATCCACTCTCTCATCCCCTCCCATGACCCACTGTCTATATCCTCTCTTATGCTCACCTTCTTGTTGTTTGAGAATTTGCTTTAGCACCCCATTACTACCTCCCTTTTATCTTCTTCAGTTATGTAGGGTTTTAGTTGTGTATGGCTGGTGATTAAGAGAGGTAGGGAAGTGTGGTAATGTTGTTGCTAACATGTTGTGATTGTATAAGATAGCAACATTACTATTAGCACTTCAGACAAAATGCTTAGCAGCATTTTGTCCATCTTTACATTGAGTTCAAATACCACCAGGGTTGACTTTGCCTTTCATCCATTCAGAGTCAATAAACTAAGTACCAGTTGAACACTGAGCCTCATGTAATTGATTTACCCCTCCCCCGAAATTGCTGGCCTTGTGCCAAAATTTGGAACCAATATGTTGTGATTATGTAAGGTGGTGAGCTGGCAGAATCATTAGCACACCAGGTAATATATTTAGTAGCATTTCGACTGTCTTTACAGTCTGAGTTCAAATTCCATCAGGGTCAACTTTGCCTTTCATTCTTTCAGGGTTGGTAAAATAAATACCAGATGAACACTGGGATTGATGTAATTGACTTACTTTCTCTCCCAAAATTGCTGGCCTTGTGCCAAAATTTGAAACCAATATGTTGGGATTGTGTCCTTATATTGTTGAAGTAAACAAGACTGGCATGATCCTTTTTGGAGGATGTTTTTTGTAGTGTCTATTCATAGAGTAAGTACAGGATTGGTGTGAAATATCCAGGTTGCATGTAGATGGCTCTTAGGCATGGAAAGTTGTGGAGGAATGAAGAGTGATTCATCAGTGTAAGAGGTGATAGAATGTGAGTGAGATATGCATGTATTAGAACATGTGACAATGGGGAAATCTGGTAGGAAGCCACTGGCCCAATGGATAAGAGGTAGATGGCGGTCAAAGATGGCCTGTTTTGCTAGGAGATTTGCATACCAGATGTAATCAAATGCTTTGCTGCTGTTGAGTGTAAAATTTTCCAAATACCTCCTAGTATAAAACATAAGAGAATAGATTTTCTGTAGATTTTGCTTTATGGAATCTGTACTAGTATTCGTTGGTGAATGAAAAATAGTCAAGGTGTTGGAGAAGGTTGTTATTGATAGCTGTTTCTGTCATCATAGACATGTTGGATGTGAGTATGTTAGAGTGATTATTGAATGGTCGAAGGTGTTACCTTTCCTGGGAATGGGATACATTGTCATGCATTTCCAAAGGCTGGGATTATCCTTGAACAGAAAGAGAGAGATTAAAGAGTTTAGTAGGAGCTAGCTCTGTAAGGTTTGATTATGTATTCCACACTTGTCTGCACTTTAATGATCCAGTTGCTGTTTCTTTAACCTGTCACACATGAATGCAGATGAAGCCAGCCTTTACCATCTCTTAACATTCTGCACATAATCCTCACACCTCGTGTCACAAGCACATTACTCTCATGAATATGCAAGCTAGACTTCATATCAAGTAGCCTAGACACCCGTCTGTTCATTCATTTTCTCTGCCCCTATTCCTGGGAGGGTTTGTGAGGACAGAGTCCTCAGGTGTCTTCTCCAAAGGGTCATATTAGAAACAATTTTCATTACACTTTCTGGCTGAATTCTCAAGTGCAACCAACTGAGACTGGATATTATCCAACCATCTTATTATTTGTCTACTCCTAGGTCTCCTGTCTGTTGGCTTGGCTCAAAGAACCCATCTTGCAGTTCTTCCCTGCAACATTCTAAAATAACTATAAACATTGGTCTCAAAAACATCATTCAATGCAAATCTAGATTTCTTATTCAGAACCAAAGCAGTCATTATTCACATTAATGAATAAATCTCACAATGCCACATATTCTTTCTACACATGGACATCACACAGCTTAAAACCCTCAAGGATTCTTTAAATACTGATCCTCACAATTTCTCATGATGTTTCGTGGTCACTATACATATGTATTCCAAAGCTTAGGTTTGTTCTTTGGAAGAGAAAACATTTGTTTTGTTTTGTTTCCCTATAAAATATAATTGTAACCCACATGACTGTGTGGTACGTAGCTTGCTTCCCAACCACATGGTTCCGGGTTCAGTCCCACTGCGTGACACCTTGGGCAAGTGTCTTCTACTATAGCCTCAGGTCAGCTGAAGCCTTGTGAGTAGATTTGGTAGACAGAAACTGAAAGAAGCCAATTGTATGTGTGTATATATATATATATATATTGTCTG
>NC_068991.1:53255982-53256993 GCF_001194135.2 Octopus bimaculoides
ATTGCTTTACAACTGCTGTCGGTGTGTTTACGTCCTCATAACTTAGCAGTTCGGCAAAAGAGATCGATAGAATAATTACTAGGCTTACAAAGAATAAGTCCTGGGGTCAATTTCTTCGACTAAAGGCAGTGCTCCAGCATGGCCCAAATGACTGAAACAAATAAAAGAATCAAAGACAAAAAAACTGGCAACATCAGTTCCAAGGATGAGGTTTTCAGTCGATCTAATCAACAGAACAGCTTGCTCATGAAACTAACATGCAAGTGGCTCAATATTCTAGAGTAATGTAGTTCTCAAAGAGATTCAGCATGACAAAATGTGACAAGGCTGACTCTTTGAATTGCAGGTACAGCTCATATTTGCCAGCTGAGCAGACTGGAGCAATGTGAAATAAAGTGCCTTGCTCAATTGCACAACATGCTACTAGGAATTGAACTCACAACCTTGTGATTGTGAGCCAACTATTCCTAACCACTAAGCCAAGTGCCTTCACTAACCCACTGGACAATGACACTGTTATATGTGTTAAATATCTGAGACTGCCTTGTATAGTAAGCACTCAGGTTATTAATAAATATTTTATCACCAGCTTACTACAATTACTAACCCGTAAATTTTTTTGTTTTTCATTATTAGTGTGCAAAAAGGGACCAAAGCCAATCGCTTTTGCAGACTCCCTGAGAATAGACCCTATCATGGCCAGGCCTGGCTAACTTGAATTACATTGCAGGCCACTTTAATCACAGAAAGTTTTTTGAGAACTGCTTGTATACTGACAGAATTGAAAGCATTTTACTTTCTCATACTATTATTACAATAATGAATGAATGATCATTGATTGAACATGAAATATTATCGTTGCAAAAATAATATCTTTCATTATTACTTTTCATCACAGTCTTTAATTTTTGATAAAATTTTGAAAATGTTTGTTTAAATAAACCCATTTCAAGAAAGTATCAAGCAGGCCGCAAGATAAAAGTCTGTGGGCTGCATACAGCCTGTGGGCTG
>NC_068991.1:53257003-53257869 GCF_001194135.2 Octopus bimaculoides
TGGGCTGCATACAGCCTGTGGGCTGCATACAGCCTGTGGGCTGCATACAGCCTGTGGGCTGCATACAGCCTGTGGGCTGCATACAGCCTGTGGGCTGCATACAGCCTGTGGGCCTCAATTTGGCCAGCCCTGATTGTAACCAATCCTGTGAATCAATCCAAATGTGTATATTACATATCCTCATGATGCACTTACCTCCCCTCTTCATAAAACTCACCTGGTGACCACTTATTAAAGCTCAAAGTAAATGCTTGGTTTCATTCCTGCTGGAACGTCATCTCCTTGGAACTTCTGTACTGTAGGCATCAGCCATAGAAGTTTAAGTGGACGATCAACTTAATCAGTCTGTATGACAATAATCATAGATATTACTCTTTCTCTCTATCTGAAGGAAGAAGCACACTCTAAGATGTAGAGCAGTATATATTAAAAACGGAGAAGGTCACTTTTTGTGATTCCCTTATTTTTCCCATCCACAAAGGGCTTAGCTTTATGGCGTATCATCAGATCCCAATAAAAAGTGGAGTAGCTGACTTCAAATCGCACCATATTTATGAGAGACCCATGATTTCTGTAAATATGTACAGGTGTGGCTCTTTATGGACAAGCCAAATATGTTCATGATAAACCCTTTATGGACAGAAAACCTAAGGTAATCCCATAAAATGGTCTTCCCCATTTTTAATATCCCTGACCACTACATTTATATATTTTTTCTCCTTGTTTCTTTCTGTGTTCCTTTCAGTTGAAGAGCGTAGGCTCGAAACGTCAAAGACTTTCTCTATTCCCGAGCGTTAAACTAATACAGCCATTTGTTGTTTACACCACCTGTCTTCGTCTGTTGTTTTTTTCGTAAATTCTCCTAT